>NC_034199.2:38680510-38910510 GCF_002021735.2 Oncorhynchus kisutch
ATGTCACACTGGACTTCTTCAACAGGACCTATGCTTATCTCTGTTTGTGTGTTCTACTTATATTGGACTCAGAGACAAGACCTGCATTGCACCATCTGACAGTCCTTAGATAGCTGACCTCCTCCTAACCTCCACTGAATTATACACAGAGACGACAAGAATGCCTACTGAACAGAGTACAGCGTTCTAAGGCACTGCATCTCAGTTCTAGAGGCGTCACTACAGACCCTGGTTCGATTCCAGGCTGTTTCACAACCGGCGTGATTGGGAGTACCATAGGCAGCGCACATTTGGCCCAGTGTCGTCCAGGTTCAGCCATCATTGTAAATAAGAATTTGTTCTTAACTGACTTCGTTAAATAAATAAAGAAAAACGTATACAATCCTCGGATCATGTTTCCAGACCACTACTAACCCTCGGTAGTGAACATAAGTATGTGGACACCTGCTCATCAAACATCTCATTCATGGGCATTAATAGTGGGACCCCCCTTTGCTGCTATAACAGCCTCCACTCTTCTGGGAAGGCTTTCCACTAGATGTTGGAACAATGCTGCAGGGACTTGCTTCCATTCAGCCACAAGAGCATTAGTGAGGTCGGGTACTGATGTTGGGCGATTAGGCCTGGCTTGTAGTCGGCGTTCCAATTCATCCAAAGGTGTACGATGGGGTTGAGGTCAGGGCTTTGTGCAGGCCAGTAAGTTCTTCCATAACAATCTCCACAAACCATTTCTGTATGGACCTTCGCTTTGTGCACAGGGGCATTGTCATGCTGAAACAGGAAAGGACCTTCCACAAACTGTAGCACATAATCATCTAGAATGTCATTGTATGCTGTAGAGTTATCTATTTTATTTAACCCTTATTTTACCAGGTAAGTTGACTGAGAACAGATTCTCATTTACAGAAACGACCTGGGGAATAGTTACAAGGGAGAGGAGAGGGGATGAATGAGCCAATTGTAAGCTGGGGATGATTGGTGCAGCTGTAGAACCTTTTGAAGATCTGAGGACCCATGCAAAATCTTTTCAGTCTCCTGAGGGGGAATAGGTTTTGTCGTTCCCTCTTCACGACTGTCTTGGTGTGTTTGGACCATTTTAGTTTGTTGGTGATGTAGACACCAAGGAACTTGAAGCTCTCAACCTGCTCCACTGTAGCCCGTCGATGAGAATGGGGGCATGCTCGGTCCTCTGTTTCCTGTAGTCCACAACTTGATCACGTTGAGGGAGAGGTTGTTGTCCTGACACTACATGGCCAGGTCTCTGACCTCCTCCGTCCGTATAGGCTGTCTCGTCATTGTCGGTGATCAGGCCTACCACCGTTGTGTCATCGGCAAACTTAATGATGGTGTTGGAGTCATGCAGTCATGAGTGAACAGGGAGTACAGGAGGGACTGAGCATGCACCTCTGAGGGGCCCCAGTGTTGAAGAACAGCATTGTGGATGTGTTGCTACCTACCCTTACCACCTGGGGGCGGCCCATCAGGAAGTCCAGTTGCAGAGGGAGGTGTTTAGTCCTAGGTCCTTAGCTTATTGATGGGCTTTGTGGGCACTATGGTGTTGAACGCTGAGCTGTAGTCAATGAATAGCATTCTCACATAGGTGTTCCTTTTGTCCAGGTGGGAAAGGGCAGTGTGGAGTGCAATGGAGATTGCATCATCTGTGGATCTGTTGGGGCGGTATGCAAATTGGAGTGGCTCTAGGGTTTCTGGGATGATGGTGTTTATGTGAGCCATGACCAGCCTTTGAAGCACTTCATGGCTACAGGCGTAAGTGCTACGGTCGGTAGTGTCATGACGTTGGCCTGGGGGATAGGTTTATGACCGTCATAAATACCTTTTCCCTCTTCTCTATCCTACTGATGTTACATTTGAAAACCCCTTGGGTAACATAGAGATTCTGGGAACATCAGAAGGTGGGGGAAATGAACTATATTCTGGTAATCCGACCAATTGAACATATGCAGTGGTACTTAATGAATATGATGTCAGTTCGGTTGTCATCTGAGACATTCTCATCAATGATAAGATGACATAAACTCTCCAGTGGAAAGTCTACACATCAGAGTTATCGGATTCACATGGAATTGTTGTTCAATTTAAATGTATTGAATATGAATTATTTGTGATGGGATGAAATGTGATTTTAGCTTCTATAATGTGAGATTCGGATTTCATAAGTTAGGGCTGCTCAATCAGTGGCCCTCCCCTGTGAAGGGACAAAGGCTGTAAAACGTTTCAAACACGCCCTCCTCTTCCTTCCCATATAAGCTCTTGACTACAACATTAACTATCTGTTCCGCGGATGTGAGATGATGGTCCCATGTAAGAATGGTTCAGGAAAAAACTACAGAACGAAGCCAACATTAGCATGAGCTTTGGTTGCGAATGGTATGAACATTGAACTCTTATTCACGACAGAAGTGATACCTCCTAGCTGTTGAGTTAGCGACCGCAGCTGCAAAAGCAGGTTAGGAAGGAACAGACAGAGTATCCCATCTACCACACAATGAAGTTACTACAACTTATCCAAGTGACCACCAGAGACATTCTTCAAAGGACAGAGGACTCGGTTTGGCACACGGCCTTCCATCTACCACCAACCTACTGAAGCGCAGCTCAGAGTAAATATTTATTGCATTTTCCTTTCCAAATGGGCAGTAATTTAGAATGCATAAGATACTTATTTATGAAGCCAATGACTGATGTGGTGTACTCCTCAATGCCATCGGAGGAATCCAGAACATATTCCAGTCTGTTCTAGCAAAACAGTCCTGTAGCTTATCATCTGCTTCATCTGATCACATTTTATTGATCTAGTTACTGGTGCTTCCTGCTTCATTCTTTGCTTGTAAGCAGGAATCAGGAGGATAGAATTATGGTCAGATTTGCCAAATGGGGGTGAGGGAGAGATTTGTTTACATCTCAGTGTGTGGAGTAAATAAAGTTTTTGTTTTCCTCTGGTTGCACATTTAACATGCTGATAGTAATTTGGTCAAACGGACTTCAGTTTCTCTGCATTAAAGTCCCCGGCTACTAGGAGCGCCGCCTCTGGGTGAGAGTTTTCTTGTTTGCTTATGGCAGATACAGCTCATTCAATGCTGTCTTAGTGCCAGGCTCTGACTGTGGCGGTATGTAAACAGCTACGGAAAAATACAGATGAAAACTCTCTCGGTAGGTAGTGTGGTCTACAGTTATGAGATACTTTACCTCAGGCGAACAATTGCTCGAGACTTCCTTAGATATTGTGCACCAGCTGTTATTTACAAAAATACATAGTCCGCCGCCCCTTGTCTTACCAGACGCCGCTATTCTGTCCTGCCGGTACAGTGTATAACCAGCCAGCTGTATGTTGATGATGTCGTCGTTCAGCCACGACTCCGTGTAGCATAAGATATTACAGTTTTGAATGTCCCATTGGTAGTTTATTCTTCCGCGTAGGTCATCTATTTTATTGTTCAAAAATTTCACCTTCGCGGAAGAATAAACTACCAATGGGACATTCAAAACTGTAATATCTTATGCTACACGGAGTCGTGGCTGAACGACGACATCATCAACATACAGCTGGCTGGTTATACACTGTACCGGCAGGACAGAATAGCGGCGTCTGGTAAGACAAGGGGCGGCGGACTATGTATTTTTGTAAATAACAGCTGGTGCACAATATCTAAGGAAGTCTCGAGCAATTGTTCGCCTGAGTAAAGTATCTCATAAACTGTAGACCACACTACCTACCGAGAGAGTTTTCATCTGTATTTTTCCGTAGCTGTTTACATACCGCACAGTCAGAGCCTGGCACTAAGACAGCATTGAATGAGCTGTATTCTGCCATAAGCAAACAAGAAAACTCTCACCCAGAGGCGGCGCTCCTAGTAGCCGGGGACTTTAATGCAGAGAAACTGAAGTCCGTTTGACCAAATTACTATCAGCATGTTAAATGTGCAACCAGAGGAAAACAAAAACTTTATTTACTCCACACACTGAGATGTAAACAAATCTCTCCCTCACCCCCCATTTGGCAAATCTGACCATAATTCTATCCTCCTGATTCCTGCTTACAAGCAAAGAATGAAGCAGGAAGCACCAGTAACTAGATCAATAAAAATGTGATCAGATGAAGCAGATGATAAGCTACAGGACTGTTTTGCTAGAACAGACTGGAATATGTTCTGGGATTCCTCCGATGGCATTGAGGAGTACACCACATCAGTCATTGGCTTCATAAATAAGTATCTTATGCATTCTAAATTACTGCCCATTTGGAAAAGGAAAATGCAATAAATATTTACTCTGAGCTGCGCTTCAGTAGGTTGGTGGTAGATGGAAGGCCGTGTTGCCAAACCGAGTCCTCTGTCCTTTGAAGAATGTCTCTGGTGGTCACTTGGATAAGTTGTAGTAACTTCATTGTGTGGTAGATGGGATACTCTGTCTGTTCCTTCCTAACCTGCTTTTGCAGCTGCGGTCGCTAACTCAACAGCTAGGAGGTATCACTTCTGTCGTGAATAAGAGTTCAATGTTCATACCATTCGCAACCAAAGCTCATGCTAATGTTGGCTTCGTTCTGTAGTTTTTTTCCTGAACCATTCTTACATGGGACCATCATCTCACATCCGCGGAACAGATAGTTAATGTTGTAGTCAAGAGCTTATATGGGAAGGAAGAGGAGGGCGTGTTTGAAACGTTTTTACAGCCTTTGTCCCTTCACAGGGGAGGGCCACTGCTTGAGCAGCCCTAACTATGAAAATCCGAATATCACATTATCAGAAGCTAAATCACATTTCATCCCATCACAATAATTCATATTCAAACATTTAAATTGAACAACAATTCCATGTCGAATCCGATAACTCTGATGTGTAGACTTTCCACTGGAGAGTTTATGTCATCTTATCATTGATGAGAATGTCTCAGATGACAACCGAACTGACATCATATTCATAAGTACCACTGCATATGTTCAATTGGTCGGCATTACAGAATATAGTTCATTTCCCCCCCCCTTCTGATGTTCCCCAGAATCTCTATGTTACCCAAGGGGTTTTCAAATGTAACATCAGTAGGATAGAGAAGAGGGGAAAAGGTATTTATGACGGTCATAAACCTATCCCCAGGCCAACGTCATGACACTTACCGACCGTAGCACTTACGCCTGTAGCCATGAAGTGCTTCAAAGGCTGGTCATGGCTCACATAAACACCATCATCCCAGAAACCCTAGAGCCACTCCAATTTGCATACCGCCCCAACAGATCCACAGATGATTGCAATCTCCATTGCACTCCACACTGCCCTTTCCCACCTGGAAAAAGGAACACCTATGTGAGAATGTATTCATGACTAAGCTCAGCGTTCAACACCATAGTGCCCACAAAGCCCATCAATAAGCTAAGGACCCTAGGACCTAAACACCTCCCTCGCAACTGGACTTCCTGAGGGCCGCCCCCAGGTGGTAAGGGTAGGTAGCAACACATCCACAATGCTGTTCTTCAACACTGGGGCCCCTCAGAGGTGCATGCTCAGTCCCCTCCTGTACTCCCTGTTCACTCATGACTGCATGACTCCAACACCATCATTAAGTTTGCCGATGACACAACGGTGGTAGGCCTGATCACCGACAATGACGAGACAGCCTATACGGACGGAGGAGGTCAGAGACCTGGCCATGTAGTGTCAGGACAACAACCTCTCCCTCAACGTGATCAAGTTGTGGACTACAGGAAACAGAGGACCGAGCATGCCCCATTCTCATCGACGGGGCTACAGTGGAGCAGGTTGAGAGCTTCAAGTTCCTTGGTGTCTACATCACCAACAAACTAAAATGGTCAAACACACCAAGACAGTCGTGAAGAGGGAACGACAAAACCTATTCCCCCTCAGGAGACTGAAAAGATTTTGCATGGGTCCTCAGATCTTCAAAGGTTCTACAGCTGCACCAATCATCCCCAGCTTACAATTGGCTCATTCATCCCCTCTCCTCTCCCTTGTAACTATTCCCCAGGTCGTTTCTGTAAATGAGAATCTGTTCTCAGTCAACTTACCTGGTAAAATAAGGGTTAAATAAAATAGATAAACTCTACAGCATACAATGACATTCTAGATGATTATGTGCTACAGTTTGTGGAAGGTCCTTTCCTGTTTCAGCATGACAATGCCCCTGTGCACAAAGCGAAGGTCCATACAGAAATGGTTTGTGGAGATTGTTATGGAAGAACTTTACTGGCCTGCACAAAGCCCTGACCTCAACCCCATCGTACACCTTTGGGATGAATTGGAACGCCGACTACAAGCCAGGCCTAATCGCCCAACATCAGTACCCGACCTCACTAATGCTCTTGTGGCTGAATGGAAGCAAGTCCCTGCAGCATTGTTCCAACATCTAGTGGAAAGCCTTCCCAGAAGAGTGGAGGCTGTTATAGCAGCAAAGGGGGGGTCCCACTATTAATGCCCATGAATGAGATGTTTGATGAGCAGGTGTCCACATACTTATGTTCACTACCGGAGGGTTAGTAGTGGTCTGGAAACATGATCCGAGGATTGTATACGTTTTTCTTTATTTATTTAACGAAGTCAGTTAAGAACAAATTCTTATTTACAATGATGGCTGAACCTGGACGACACTGGGCCAATGTGCGCTGCCCTATGGTACTCCCAATCACGGCCGGTTGTGAAACAGCCTGGAATCGAACCAGGGTCTGTAGTGACGCCTCTAGAACTGAGATGCAGTGCCTTAGAACGCTGTACTCTGTTCAGTAGGCATTCTTGTCGTCTCTGTGTATAATTCAGTGGAGGTTAGGAGGGAGGTCAGCTATCTAAGGACTGTCAGATGGTGCAATGCAGGTCTTGTCTCTGAGTCCAATATAAGTAGAACACACAAACAGAGATAAGCATAGGTCCTGTTGAAGAAGTCCAGTGTGACATTAGCCAATGGGTGCATAATATCCTA
Source organism: Oncorhynchus kisutch (assembly GCF_002021735.2). Lineage (NCBI taxonomy): Eukaryota > Metazoa > Chordata > Actinopteri > Salmoniformes > Salmonidae > Oncorhynchus > Oncorhynchus kisutch. The sequence continues at coordinate 38,687,453 of NC_034199.2, forward strand.
AACCCTATCAGAAGGACTCGTCCCTTATCCTCTTCGTCAACCTTGACCTTTGTGACCTCTTAACCTCTTTGAGGTTACACAAGGAAGTGTGCGGGTGGGTGCGGCTTGTCTGTTCATCAACCCACATTTCACCACGTTTAACGACGCCAACTTGAACGGCATGTCCAGACCTGAGTACGACCAGTGTCCTTGAATCCTTCGCCGTTCCTCTTCCCCTCCTAACAGACAAGCGGACAGCAGCTCTCCAAAGCAACACTTGATAGAACGTCAGATTTTTTTTTTAGTCTGTAATTTATATGAACCTCAACCCAAACACAGACCCTTTTTTTAGTTTGTCTTCATTTTCCATGGTATTCCCCAGAGTCCTGTGCAGTGACAAAGCAGCTTTGTTGTGGTTGGCTTCAAAACGGCGCCTGGGGGTCATGGTTTCTGGGTCTCTCAACCACCACCATCAGTTCTTTTGAGCTCAGATCAGTCATCTGTTACACTACTGGGGGTCACAGACACCTCCCCAAAATTAACACCTTACACACACACACACACACACACACACACACACACCACACACACACACACACTGGCCATTGTCTGGTGGTAAATGTTTTAGTATTCACTATGGCCTGTCTGTAATATATGAGTTCCATTACTATGCAATTGAAATGCAATTACTCAAGTACTATCTATGTAACAACACGTTATTACAATGTTGATACTAGTGTAAATAGTACACAGTTATAAGAGCAACTTAATGTAAATTGTCATCTAGAGATACAGCTACAGATCGTAATTCCCCCTAGAGATGTCCTACTCCCCACTACATCTGTTCATAATTCCCCCCTAGAGATGTCCTACTCCCCACTACATCTGTTCATAATTCCCCCTAGAGATGTCCTACTCCCCACTACATCTGTTCATAATTCCCCCTAGAGATGTCCTACTCCCCACTACATCTGTTCATAATTCCCCCTAGAGATGTCCTACTCCCCACTACATCTGTTCATAATTCCCCCTAGAGATGTCCTACTCCCCACTACATCAGTTCATAATTCCCCCCTAGAGATGTCCTACTCCCCACTACATCTGTTCATAATTCCCCCTAGAGATGTCCTACTCCCCACTACATCTGTTCATAATTCCCCCTAGAGATGTCCTACTCCCCCACTACATCTGTTCATAATTCCCCCTAGAGATGTCCTACTCCCCACTACATCTGTTCATAATTCCCCCTAGAGATGTCCTACTCCCCACTACATCTGTTCATAATTCCCCCTAGAGATGTCCTATTCCCCACTACATCTGTTCATAATTCCCCCCTAGAGATGTCCTACTCCCCACTACATCTGTTCATAATTCCCCCTAGAGATGTCCTACTCCCCACTACATCTGTTCATAATTCCCCCTAGAGATGTCCTACTCCCCACTACATCTGTTCATAATTCCCCCTAGAGATGTCCTACTCCCCACTACATCCTGTCATAATTCCCCCTAGAGATGTCCTACTCCCCACTACATCTGTTCATAATTCCCCCTAGAGATGTCCTACTCCCCACTACATCTGTTTGCGTCGTCAGCCTCTGGACCCTAACTGGTATCTCACTACCAGATACAGAGAGACTTCACAAGCTGACTGACAGACAGCTCAGTAAATGGAACCATGGCGGCGCTGTGTTTGGTCTCTCTGGGTGTGAAATGTGTGCTCACTAAGAGGATGAATGAGGTGCTTTCCTCCTCTTCTGTAACCAGTCCTCTATTAATGCATGTCATCTGAAAGGTCCTCTGAACAAGGAGAGCGGGGCACCTGACAATAATTGGCTGGCATAAAGCGGAGGGGGGAAAAATCCCTTTTTAGAATCAAAGACAGGCGGCCGGGCGGCCGGGATGCTGTGGTCAATGCGGAAGCTAATTGTTTGATTCAGAGGCTCTGTTCTGTTCGCTTTGGCTGCAGAGGTGTTTGAATGAGCCGTGTCGAGACCCAAGCTTAGAATAACAGCTGGATACAGCTTTTTCCATGCTCTGTTCACACACCTCTTTTATTATGTTCTCTCCTCATTTATCCTTTTTCCTTTCTCGTTCATTCAGACTCACTCGTCTCTCAGGCTCTCACTGTGTTCACTGAACTCTAGTCTCTCTCTCTGTCCCGCTCTCTCTCGCTTTCTCTCTCTCTCTTTCTCTGTTCCCTCTTTCTGCCCAACTCTCTCTCTGTCCCGGCCTGGCTCCTTGGTAGCGTGCCAGTTTCCTTTTGACTGCTTGGTCTTGTCAGTCACTTATCTTAGGACAGAGAGTCAGGGGCCAGTCTGTTGTATTACACTTTAATCACTTTTCCCTAAACACATATCTCTGGCCACCAGGGCTCGTTTAGGGGATTAGGGGGCGTGAGGACAGCAGGCAAAGGCAGGGACAGAGTACGAGAGAGCTAGTGGAAGAGAGAGATAATGGAAGTTAGAGAGGGGGGGGGGAGCATAGAGGGGAAGTTACCATTGTGGGGTCTGACAGGGGGGTAGGGGGGGGAGTTACCATTTTGGGGTCTGACGGGGGGGTGGGGGGGGTTACCATTGTGGGGTCTGACAGAGGGGGAAGTTACCATTGTGGGGTCTGACAGAGGGGGGAAGTTACCATTGTGGGGTCTGACAGAGGGGGGAAGTTACCATTGTGGGGTCTGACAGAGGGGGGAAGTTACCATGGGGGGTCTGACAGAGGGGGGAAGTTACCATTGTGGGGTCTGACAGAGGGGGGGAAGTTACCATTGTGGGGTCTGACAGAGTGGGGAAGTTACCATTGTGGGGTCTGACAGAGGGGATGTTACCATTGTGTGGTCTGACAGAGGGGGGAAGTTACCATTGTGGGGTCTGACAGAGGGGGGAAGTTACCATTGTGGGGTCTGACAGAGAGGGGAAATTACCATTGTGGGGTCTGACAGAGAGGGGAAGTTACCATTGTGGGGTCTGACAGAGGGGGGAAGTTACCATTGTGGGGTCTGACAGAGGGGGGAAGTTACCATTGTGGGGTCTGACAGAGAGGGGAAATTACCATTGTGGGGTCTGACAGAGGGGGGGAAGTTACCATTGTGGGGTCTGACAGAGGGGGGGAAGTTACCATTGTGGGGTCTGAGAGAGAGCACAATGTCCAAGGAGTGTAGGAGGGGGTTTGGGGGTCCCCATTACTGTAGCTTTTGCCCCTCGCCTCTCTGTCTATTTGGGGTCTGTGATTGAGCACCCTGGGACTCTTCTATTCCCCCCAACGCCCCACCGCCCAACACCCCCCATGTCCCAATTTGTTACCCCCTCCCCCCACAAAGGATAGATGGTGGATTGGCCCCTCTCCTGTGCCTGTGTGAAGGGCTCTGGGGGGGAGCATGTGCACCCTCCTTTCAGCTGAGCTCTGATGTTTCCTAATTACCCATCAGGCCTCAGCAACTTAGTGGACTAGGAATTTGTAGAAGAGGCCAGAGCACAATGGATAGAAAAATGCAACAAACAGAATTAACCAAAAACTATCGTTGTGTTGAATCTTCCTGTCTGCCTTCCCCCCTGCCTTGCCCTGTCCTTTTCTCTGATAGCTTCTTCCCCCCTGCCTTGCCCTGTCCTTTTCCCTGGTAGCTTCCTCCCTCTTGCCTTGCCCTGTCCTTTTCCCTGGTAGCTTCTTCCCTCATGCCTTGCCCTGTCCTTTTCCCTGAGTATCATTGTTAGAGCAGCGGTTTGTCATGAGGAATTTTGGCCTGGCGTTTCAAAGCTACTTACTCACATGAACCACAAACAACATTCTCCAAAATGTTCTGGGCCTGGCTGAACACATTCAATGTATCAGTTCTTGATGAATATTGAACTTAAGCCCTGTATGCATCTATTATATTAACTGGCCAGATGAATACTACTATTTGAATGCACTACAGTGAATTCGGAAATTATTCAGACCCCTTGACCTTTTTCCACATTTTGTTACGTTACAGCCTTATTCTAAAATGGATTAAATAGTTTTTTCCCCTCATCAATCTACACACAATACCCCATAATGACAAAGCAAAAAACAGGTTCTTAGACATTTTTGCAAATGTATAAAAATAAAATATCACATTTACATAAGTATTCAGACCCTTTACTCAGTACTTTGTTGAAGCACCTTTGGCAGAGATTAGAGCCTAGAGCCTGTATTTGGGGAGTTTCTCCCATTCTTCTCTGCAGATCCTCTCAAGCTCTGTCAGGTTGGATGGGGAGCGTCGCTGCCACAGCTATTTTCAGGTGTCTCCAGAGATGTTCAAGTCCGGGCTCTGGCTGGGTCACTCAAGGACATTTATAAACCTTTCCCGAAGCCACTCCTGTGTTGTCTTGGCTGTGTGCTTAGGGTCGTCCTGTTGGAAGGTGAACCTTCGCCCCCAGTCTGAGGTCCTGAGAGCTCTGGAGCAGGTTTTCATCAAGGATCTCTGTACTTTGCTCCGTTCATCTTTCCCTCGATCCTGACTGGTCTCCCAGTCCCTGCCGCTGAATAACATCCCCACAGCATGATGCTGCCACCACCATGCTTCACCGTAGGGATGGTGCCAGGTTTTCTCCAGACATGACGCTTGGCATTCAGGCCAAAGAGTTCAATATGGTTTCATCAGACCAAATAATGTTTTCTTATGTTCTGAATGTCCTTTACTTGCCTTTGTGACAAAGTCCAAGCGGGCTCTTTTACCAGGGAGTGGCTTCCATCTGGCCGCTTTACCATAAAGGCCTGATTGGTGGAGTGCTGCATCGATGGTTATCCTTCTGGAAGGTTCTCCCATCTCCCCAGAGGAACACCGGAGCTATAGTGGGGCAAAAAAGTATTTAGTCAGCCACCAATTGTGCAAGTTCTCCCACTTAAAAAGATGAGAGATCTGTAATTTTCAGCATAGGTACACTTCAACTATGACAGACAAAATGAGAGAAAAAATCACGAAAATCACATTGTAGGATTTTTTATGAATTTATTTGCAAATTATGGTGGAAAATAAGTATTTGGTCAATAACAAAAGTTTCTCAATACTTTGTTATATACCCTTTGTTGGCAATGACAGAGGTCAAATGTTTTCTGTAAGTCTTCACAAGGTTTTCACACACTGTTGTTGGTATTTTGGCCCATTCCTCCATGCAGATCTCCTCTAGAGCAGTGATGTTTTGGGGTTGAGATCTGGAGACTGGCTAGGCCACTCCAGGACCTTGAAATGCTTCTTACGAAGCCACTCCTTCGTTGCCCGGGCGGTGTGTTTGGGATCATTGTCATGCTGAAAGACCCAGCCACGTTTCATCTTCAATGCCCTTGCTGATGGAAGGAGGTTTTCACTCAAAATCTCACAATACATGGCCCCATTCATTCTTTCCTTTACACGGATCAGTCGTTCTGGTCCCTTTGCAGAAAAAGGTTTCATCTGACCATATGACATTCTCCCAATCTTCTTCTGGATCATCCAAATGCTCTCTAGCAAACTTCAGACGGGCCTGGACATGTACTGGCTTAAGCAGGGGGACACGTCTGGCACTGCAGGATTTGAGTCCCTGGCGGCGTAGTGTGTTACTGATGGTAGGCTTTGTTACTTTGGTCCCAGCTCTCTGCAGGTCATTCACTAGGTCCCCCCGTGTGGTTCTGGAATTTTTGCTCACGTTCTTGTGACCATTTTGACCCCACGGGGTGAGCTCTTGCGTGGAGCCCCAGATCGAGGGAGATTATCAGTGGTCTTGTATGTCTTCCATTTCCTAATGATTGCTCCCACAGTTGATTTCTTCAAACCAAGCTGCTTACCTATTGCAGATTCAGTCTTCCCAGCCTGGTGCAGGTCTACAATTTTGTTTCTGGTGTCCTTTGACAGCTCTTTGGTCTTCGCCATAGTGGAGTTTGGAGTGTGACTGTTTGAGGTTGTGGACAGGTGTCTTTTATGCTGATAACAAGTTCAAACAGGTTCCATTAATACAGGTAACGAGTGGAGGACAGAGGAGCCTCTTAAAGAAGAAGTTACAGGTCTGTGAGAGCCAGAAATCTTGCTTGTTTGTAGGTGACCAAATACTTATTTTCCACCATAATTTGCAAATAAATTCATTAAAAATCCTACAATGTGATTTTCTGGATTTTTTCTTATTTTGTCTGTCATAGTTGAAGTGTACCTATGATAAAAATTACAGGCCTCTCTCATCTTTTTTAAGTGGGAGAACTTGCACAATTGGTGGCTGACTAAATACTTTTTTGCCCCACTGTATGTCAGAGTGACCATTGGGTTCTTGGTCACCTCCCTGACCATGGCCCTTCACTCCCGATTGCTCAGTTTGGCCAGGCGACCAGCTCTAGGAAGAGTCTTAGTGGTTCCAAACTTCCTCCATTTAAGAATGATGGAGGTCGCTGTGTTCTTGGGGACCTTCAATGCTGAAGAAATGTTTTTGTACCCTTCCCCAGATCTGTGCCTCGACACAATTCTGTCTCTGAGCTCTACAGACAATTCCTTTCACCTCATGGCTTGGTTTTTGCTCTGACATGCACTGTGAACTGTGGGACCTTTTTATATAGACAGGTGTGTGCCTTTCCAAATCATGTCCAATCAATTGAATTTACCACAGGGTGGACTCCAATCAAGTTGTAGAAACATCTCAAGGATGATCCGTGGAAACAGGATGCAGCTGAGCTCAATTTCGAGTCTAATGGCAAAGGGTTTGAATACTTATGTATGTAAAGTATTTCTGTTTTTAAGTTTGCAAACATTTCTGTAGATTTCTGTGGAAAATGTCTCATTTAATCCTTTTAGAATAAGGTTATAACATAACAGAATACTTTCAGAATGCGCTGTATATTAGCCAATCTATACAATCATCTACACTGGTCTATATCTTGTTGGCCAGTCATGCAGGACTCACCATGAAAGACCTTCCACCCGTGTGTTGTCTTCGTCAATTTGTTTCAACTGAATAGAATTGCACCACATATGCATATGCGAGCCCCACCCCCTTCCACGACAAGTGATTGTTCACATCAAACCCATACTGAACCAGTATTTAATTAGCAATATTTATTCAGCAAATTACACATGGAGGAACACAGGGTTGTTCTTTTGTGGCCGGTGTTCGTTTGAAGCCTGAGACCCCCCCAATACCACCACTAGCCCTCTATGGGGTGCAGAATGTACCCCCAAGTTCCTCTCAAAGTTTGCTTGACCCTGGTCATTCAGCTTGTGTGGATTCACAGGGTCCGCAGAGGAGAGGGCTTTGTAGGGACAAGGAGGAGAGGAGAACTGAGGAGAGAACTGCACTGTCCATGCGCTCACTGTGTTCACTGCATTCTCTACTATTCTGCTCTCTCTCTCTCTCTATGTGCTTTTGTCTCTCTCTTTCTTTCTGTCTCTCTCTCTGTGTTTATGTCTCTCTCTCTCTCTCTGTGTTTCTGTCTCTGTGTCTGTCTCTGTGTGTCTGTCTCTGTGTGTCTGTCTCTGTGTGTCTGTCTCTGTGTGTCTGTCTCTGTGTTTCTGTCTCTCTCTCTCTGTTTCTGTGTTTCTGTCTCTCTCTCTGTCTCTGTGTTTCTGTCTCTGTGTTTCTGTCTGTCTCTGTGTCTCTGTCTCTGTTTCTGTCTGTCTCTGTGTTTCTGTCTCTGTGTTTCTGTCTCTCTCTCTCTGTCTCTGTGTTTCTGTCTCTCTCTCTGTCTCGGTGTTTCTGTCTCTGTGTTTCTGTCTCTCTCTCTGTCTCTCTGTGTTTCTGTCTCTCTCTCTGTCTCTGTGTTTCTGTCTCTCTCTCTGTCTCTGTGTGTCTGTCTCTGTGTTTCTGTCTCTGTGTTTCTGTCTCTGTGTTTCTGTGTCTGTCTCTGTGTGGCTGTCTCTGTGTTTCTGTCTCTGTGTCTGTCTCTGTGTGTCTGTCTCTGTGTTTCTGTCTCTGTGTTTCTGTCTCTGTGTGTCTGTGTCTGTCTCTGTGTGTCTGTCTCTGTGTGTCTGTCTCTGTGTCTGTCTCTGTGTGTCTGTCTCTGTGTTTCTGTCTCTGTGTGTCTGTCTCTGTGTGTCTGTCTCTGTGTTTCTGTCTCTCTTTGCACACATTTTAATTTGAGTGTTGAATGAGACACATCAAAGAAGAGGCCTCTTGTCTTTGCCCCCTGTACACACACACACACACACACACACAGAGGTGTAAACCGTCGGACAGTTGAAAGCGTGGCTGAGTGGGAGCCCCTTTCTGGGGACGACAGAGCAGAAAGACCCTCTCTAGCTATGGGACTGGGGAACAGGGGCCACAGATTCACCATAGAAGGCAGGCCTGGGGGGGCCTCAGTAGTAGAATAGTGTTTCTGTTCTAATCTACGGTGGCCTCTCAAGTGGGAGCATGAGATGAGGGGCGGGGGTCATGGTTTGATACCTCTTCTTCTTTCCCACTTCCCACACTGGTGGACACAGGATTTCCAAGAGGGCATGTTGTTCCCATGAGCACCACTGCTCTGTCCCTCTGCCCTCTACACTCTACCTTAGAAGGCTTCTAGAATGCATCCAGCTGTGTTAGTGAGCTGTGGTTCTTTGGGGAGGACATATACACATGAAGTAGCTCCACATGCGTTTGTGATTATAATTTTTTGTGCAAGGGTTTTTCTTGTTTGTTTTCTTTACTGACCATATCAGCAGTGCTGTCCACATGACCCAGCACCCAGCTGGGTCACAGCGTTTGGCCACTGGCACTGACCATCCTCTCTGCTGGCTGGACATTCTCCCTGGAGGCCTTGGCTTCCATCTCACTCTCACTAAGGGAATCCACATCGTCCACATCATTAGTATAGGAGCCGCACCATCCAACACAAGTTAAGGTCCAGATTTAGAGATGCTGGTCTATTTCAGAGAATATAGACCATACAGAAGCCAAGGTGTAGTTGTGTAAACGACGATGTTAGCGATTTGGTAACTTAACAATCATCAATAATTTCTGAGGAACCCTTTTGAGAAAAACCCCAATGGCTAAACCCCATCCATCCGCTGTGAGTTGAGTGGATGGGTAGCAGAGCAAGCGGGTTTCTGGGGGGGTGGATGTATTTATGGAGCAGGGGTGGTTAGTGTGGGTTTGTGCTGCGCTCCTACGTTGATGACAGGGCAGCCTCGACACACGACACCCCACTGCGTGGTCTGTGGTACGCTCTGCATTGCAGCATCCAGGGCGTGTGTGTGTGTGTGTGTTTAGGCTCAGGGTTGGATGGTAGAGAGGGGACTAGAGTTGAGGGGGGAAGACACCAACTGTCTTTTTATAGCTTGGGGTCCCTGCCCCAAAAAGCTCAAGTTGACATTAGCTCCAGTGTGCCTGATGGTAGCTGGCTGGTGCGTAGCTAGCTCCTAACCTCAGCCAGTGGCAGGGCAGTATTTATGCCATATTGGTTTGGGTTTAGGAAGGCATAAGGAGGAGATGGTCTCTCTCTCCAAGAGAAACAGGGTCACACATCAGTCCCTGCTTAGTAATTTATCATACTCATGTATAATGGGGCCTCTGTTATATTGCGTTGGGTTGAGTTCTAAGTTTTTCCCTCTGACAGAATAATAAAGATGAAACTAATGGTCCCCAAAGTCTGAGGGGACCTTAAGGGAGACATTACTCTAATTAAGATGTCGGCTAGGGAGGTTTTGTGGTTTATGTATTCTTTTGAGGTTTATAAGGTTTTTTACATTGACTTCTCTTTTGTCCACAGTGGGGAATGGAAAACCAACTCCCAGATTCATTTTACACTTGGCCCTCCATTAAAAGTGCTAGGCTTCATCTGGGTCCAGGAATACTCTTGAACCGGCCCTTTATGTGTTTTAGTTGACCTATAACCCTTTGTTTTCTCTCTGTATCCCTAGAGCAGTAGAGCCAGTCTCACTTCCCCTTCATTGACAGAGCTTCAACAACAGCCAATAGAAAGCCTCCGCAGATAAATAGCAGAAAACACAGACTTGTAATGTAGTTCACAAAAGTTTAATCAGGAAGGCTGATCTGAATGCTCAATCAGGAAGGCTGATCTGAATGCTCAATCAGGAAGGCTGATCTGAACGCTCAATCAGGAAGGCTGATCTGAACGCTCAATCAGGAAGGCTGATCTGAACGCTCAATCAGGAAGGCTGATCTGAACGCTCAATCAGGAAGGCTGATCTGAACGCTCAATCAGGAAGGCTGATCTGAACGCTCAATCAGGAATGCTGATCTGAACGCTCAATCAGGAAGGCTGATCTGAACGCTCAATCAGGAAGGCTGATCTGAACGCTCAATCAGGAAGGCTGATCTGAACGCTCAATCAGGAAGGCTGATCTGAACGCTCAATCAGGAAGGCTGATCTGAACGCTCAATCAGGAAGGCTGATCTGAACGCTCAATCAGAGTAGCATCTCGCTAATCTCCTCCTCTTATTAGCCATCAGCTGAATGTCATGTACCTTTAGCCTATAAGCACGGCACAATAAAGCACGTTTGCTGTTTAACCTCCCTCTTGCAATTATCACTTTCCTGTCTCAACCAATGGGTGTAAGTGTTGACATATAAATACATCAACTTGCCCATGTTCTCTCACTTCCTGTTTTTCAGCAACAGTCTTGGACAACCCTCCGCATCCCCCCCCCCCCACCAGCTATAATAACCTGAAGGCCCATTACTGGACATCCTTTCCCCCCGCGGGGGGGTTTCGATACCAGCTGCCCAGCAGAGGGCTACCTGTCATCAGCATCTGGCTCCAAGGAGACGAGGCCATACCCCAAACTATTTAATAAAATTCCATATTGCATTCTGTCTCTGTTGTCCATTCAGTTCATTAAGCCTGTAGTCGATTGCATAAGGTTAATTCTGAACCTTTCTCCGGTCCAGATCGGCTGTTCTGATAGCCACTGTTGGTGTGTTATCCTCTGTTTTTTCTCTCCTCCGTCTCTTTCCTTCTTTCTCTCTATCCACGTCTGATCTCTTCCCCGTCTCGTCTCTGTGAAGTACAGAGGCAGGCGCTACGCTCCACCGAAAAAGACAAAGAGCGTGCAAGTCCGTATCCGTCTGCGCTCCTTCCCCCTCTCCCTCCATTACCTTCTCCATCTCCTTCTTCCCTTGTTCCTTTCTTCCTCCGTGGCGTCCTGGGCCCCGTCCCTCCTAGATCGTCCTGGGGATAAGGGACACCTGCCGTTGCCGCGGTCACCTGTTTGGGTTCTGAGCGTGGCCCATGGCATGGGCCCAGAGTGTTTGGGGGAGCGCAGACAGGAACAACAAAGAGACCAAGACAAAGCAGAGCGTTTTCAGAGGATAGCAGCACTACTGAAGGACATCAATAGAAGCCTAGGATATTTCCTTTCTACTGTTTTCTAAGACAGTAGACCATTGAATTCCCTGATTATTGTGACTACAGGGAGGAGTGGGGAAACCTCCGCTTCAACTGGGTTGGAGGGATTCACTGAACGGGATGTTTTTGGAAGTCCTTGTAGTTCTAGATGTTGGTTTGCTTGGTTGCAAGTGGTTTGTGTGGCATTGAGAGAGAGGTACATATGAAAGTATTGCAGACTGGGACTCTAATCATTAACCATGGCAAATCTGTTTTTCTGTCTCCTGACCTTTGACCTGTGGAGGTCAACAGCCGCTCAATCGTTGACCTGCATGGCTTTTGCAACGTCTAATAACAGCTAATAAATTAGGGACTTCATCACTCACCTTTTTGAATTCTAGATACAGAGAGTGTTTGGTGGTTTACTTTATCTGTAGACCCATACACTCCCTCACCCAGTATCTCCTCTCTATCTCTGTGCAGGGTGTCAGAAGCCAGTAGGGTTGTCGCGGGGCAAGGCCAAGGTGTGTTGCTACAGTGGCTGGTACTACTGCCAGAGCTGTCACCAAGACAACCTGTTCCTCATCCCTGCCCGCCTGCTGCACAACTGGGACACCAACAGACACAAGGTGAGATTGGTGATGTTCTACACACGTCTGAGTCATTTACCAGAGTGACTTGTATGTGTTCATATCCACTCGCACGCAACATATTCAGAAACCTACAGAAAAATTCTGAAACACCCACTGAGTGAGAAAGTTTTAGTTACGTACACTTCTGAAGTTATGATTTGACCTTACACACACACACACACACACACAGCCCACCCCTCCTCTCCCTATTCTGTCCAGGTGTCCAAGCAGGCCAAGGAGTTCCTGGAGTTTGTTTATGAGGAGCCCCTGCTGGATGTGCAGCAGCTGAACCCGTGTCTGTATGAACACTGTGAGGGCCTGGCTGCAGTCCTACGCCTGAGACAGCAGCTCCAGTCCCTCAGAGCATACCTGTTCAGCTGCCGCGCCGCCGTGGCCGAGGACCTCCGGAGAAGGTGAGAGGGGAGGGGAGTGTAGAAGATGCTGTATGGAGTGTGAGGGGAGGGGAGGGTAGAAGAGGCTGTATGGAGTGTGAGGGGAGGGGAGGGTAGAAGAGGCTGTATGGAGTGTGAGGGGAGGGGAGGGTAGAAGAGGCTGTATGGAGTGAGAGGGGAGGGGAGGGTAGAAGATGCTGTATGGAGTGTGAGGGGAGGGGAGGGTAGAAGAGGCTGTATGGAGTGAGAGGGGAGGGGAGGGTAGAAGAGGCTGTATGGAGTGAGAGGGGAGGGGAGGGTAGAAGAGGCTGTATAGAGTGTGAGGGGAGGGGAGAAGAGGCTGTATGGAGTGTGAGGGGGGTGTAGAAGAGACTGTATGGAGTGAGAGGGGAGGGTAGAAGAGGCTGTATGGAGTGTGAGGGGAGGGTAGAAGAGGCTGTATGGAAGGGGAGGGTAGAAGAGGCTGTATGGAGTGGGAGGGGAGGGTAGAAGAGGCTGTATGGAAGGGAAGGGGAGGGGAGGGGAGGGTAGAAGAGGCTGTATGGAGTGGGAGGGGAGGGTAGAAGAGGCTGTATGGAAGGGAAGGGGAGGGGAGGGTAGAAGAGGCTGTATGGAGTGGGAGGGGAGGGGAGGGTAGAAGAGGCTGTATGGAGTGGGAGGGGAGAAGAGGCTGTATGGAGTGTGAGGGGAGGGTAGAAGAGCCTGTATGGAGTGTAGGGTAGAAGAGACTGTATGGAGTGTGAGGGGAGGGGAGGGTAGAAGAGGCTGTATGGAGTGTGAGGGGAGGGGAGGGTAGAAGAGGCTGTATGGAGTGTGAGGGGAGGGGAGGGTAGAAGAGGCTGTATGGAGTGTGAGGGGAGGGTAGAAGAGGCTGTATGGAGTGTGAGGGGAGGGGAGGGTAGAAGAGGCTGTATGGAGTGTGAGGGGAGGGTAGAAGAGGCTGTATGGAGTGTGAGGGGAGGGTAGAAGAGGCTGTATGGAGTGTGAGGGGAGGGGAGGGTAGAAGAGGCTGTATGGAGTGTGAGGGGGTAGAAGAGGCTGTATGGAGTGTGAGGGGAGGGTAGAAGAGGCTGTATGGAGTGAGAGGGGAGGGTAGAAGAGGCTGTATGGAGTAAGAGGGGAGGGGAGGGTAGAAGAGACTATGGATTGTGAGGGGGTAGAAGAGGCTGTATGGAGTATGAGGGGAGTGGAGGGTAGAAGAGGCTGTATGGAAGGGGAGGGGAGGGGAGAAGAGGCTGTATGGAGTGTAAGGGGAGGGGAGGGGAGAAGAGGCTGTATGGAGTGTGAGGGGAGGGGAGGGTAGAAGAGGCTGTATGGAGTGTGAGGGGAGGGGAGGGTAGAAGAGGCTGTATGGAGTGTGAGGGGAGGGGAGGGTAGAAGAGGCTGTATGGAGTGAGAGGGGAGGGTAGAAGGGGCTGTATGGAGTGAGAGGGGAGGGGAGGGTAGAAGAGGCTGTATGGAGTGTGAGGGGAGGGGAGGGTAGAAGAGGCTGTATGGAGTGAGAGGGGAGGGTAGAAGAGTGTATGGAGTGTGAGGGGAGGGGAGGGTAGAAGAGGCTGTATGGAGTGAGATGGGAGGGTAGAAGAGGCTGTATGGAGTGTGAGGGGAGGGGAGGGTAGAAGAGGCTGTATGGAGTGAGATGGGAGGGTAGAAGAGGCTGTATGGAGTGTGAGGGGGGTGTAGGGTAGAAGAGGCTGTATGGAGTGTGAGGGGGTGTAGGGTAGAAGAGGCTGAATGGGTATGGAGGGTAGGATTGAAGAGGCTGTATGGGGGGGTAGAAGCTCCAGTCCTTCAGAGCATACTTGTTCAGCTGCCTTGCTGATATCACCGAGGACCTCTGTAGAAGGGGAGGGCTGGACAGGGGGAGGGGTAAGGACGAGGGCTGGACAGGGGGAGGGGTAAGGACGAGGGAGGGATGGACAGGGGAGGGGTAGGGATGGACGGACGAGAGGGGGATGAGGTATGATTCATCAAGGCCTTGATTGTTAATTAAATCCATTTTGACTAGAGATGAATATGGTTGTCAATGGGCAAGATGTTGGGGGATGAGACAGTGAAAGGATGATGCAGTACCATAGTAGGAAGATGAAGGAGGAACACAGAGAATGGTTTTATGAGACTGGAAACATCAAAGTACGCTTTCAAAAAGCACAGGAACATAATGGAGAAGTATGGAATGGTAATTGTATGTCTGATGTCCATTGAAAGCACCTTTTGTTGACTTGATTCCTAGTCCATGTTTAGCATGAATGTGTGAAGTGTAGCCTGAAGGCTCCTCTGAGGCCAGTATGTGAGTGTATGATGGGAATGTGTTTATGTGAGGGTGCCCAGACTTAAAGGCCTGTCTCTGGGGTGATGGACGCTCTCTGACTCTCCCTAACCCCCTCCTCAACCTCCACACACACTAGCTCTGTTTGATACAGCAACGCTCAACATGTCTGTGAAAACAGTGTTCTCTGGTCAGTCAATTTGTAATTGAGAAGCTAAGTTCCCCCATCAATTCCTGGCATTCAAAAAATATATACAGTTGAAGTCAGAAGTTTACATACACGTTAGCCAAATACATTTAAACTCAGATTTTCACCATTCCTGACATTTAATCCGATAAAAAATTCCCTGTTTTAGGTCAGTTAGGATCACCACTTTATTTTAAGAATGTGAAATGTCAGAATAATAGTAGAGAGAATTATCTTTTTCAGCTTTTATTTCTTTCATCACATTCCCAGTGGGTCAGAAGTTTACATACACTCAATTAGTATTTGGTAGCACTGCCTTGAAATTGTTTAACTTGGGTCAAACGTTTCAGGTAGCCTTCCACAAGCTTCCCACAATAATCTGGGTGAATTTTGGCCCATTCCTCCTGACAGAGCTGGTGTAACTGAGTCAGGTTTGTAGGCCTCCTTGCTCGCACACGCTTTTTCAGTTCTGCCCACTAATTTTCTATAGGATTGAGGTCAGGGCTATGTGATGGCCACTCCAATACCTTGACTTTGTTGTCCTTAAGCCATTTTGCCACAACTTTGTAAGTATGCTTGGGGTCATTGTCCATTTGGAAGGCCCATTTGCGACCAAGCTTTAACTTCCTGACTGTTGTCTTGAGATGTTGCTTCAATATATCCACATAATTTCCCGTCCTCATGATGCCATCTATTTTGTGAAGTGTACCAGTCCCTCCTACTGCAAAGCACCCTCACAACATGATGCTGCCACCCCCGTGCTTCACGGTTGGGATGGTGTTCTTCGGCTTGCAAGCCTACCCCTTTTTCCTCCAATTATAACGATGGTCATTATGGCCAAACAGTTCTATTTTTGTTTCATCAGACCAGAGGACATTTCTCCAAAAAGTACGATCTTTGTCCCCATAAACCATAGTCTGGCTTTTTTATGGTGGTTTTGGAGCAGTGGCTTCTTCCTTGCTGAGCGGCCTTTCAGGTTATGTCGATATAGGACTTGTTTTACTGTGGATATAGATACTTTTGTACCTGTTCCCTCCAGCATCTTCAAGGTCCTTTGCTGTTGTTCTGGGATTGATTTGCACTTTTCGCACCAAAGTAGTTCATCTCTAGGATACAGAACGCGTCTCCTTCCTGAGCGGTATGACGGCTGCGTGGTCCCATGGTGTTTATACTTGCGTACTATTGTTTGTACAGATGAACGTGGTACCTTCAGGCATTTGGACATTTCTCCCAAGGATGAACCAGACTTGTGGAGGTCTACATTTTTTTTTGCTGAGGTCTTGGCTGAGACGAACAGAGTGGGGCTCTGAGACGCTCCTACTCCACACACACCCTGGGCTACAGAGTTATCCCAGCTGGTTGTCGGAAGGGGAAGAAGGCCGTGGTGTTTACGGCAGTGTTGGCGACCCCGGAGTGCTCCTCTCTCGCTAGAGACCCTGTTTACCACTACACCATTAGCGCTCGGCGACTAACGCCCTGCCCTTCAAAACACTGCAGGATTAATGAGGCCGGTGGTGCTAAACCCTTCCCCCGGCCAACCATGGACCCTCTATGGGCCTACCATGGACCCTCTATGGGCTTACCATGGACCCTCTATGGGCCTACCATGGACCCTCTATGGGCCTACCATGGACCCTCTATGGGCTTACCATGGACCCTCTATGGGCCTACCATGGACCCTCTATGGGCCTACCATGGACCCTCTATGGGCCTACCATGGCTCTCTATGGGCCTACCATGGCTCTCTATGGGCCTACCATGGCTCTCTATGGGCCTACCATGGACCCTCTATGGGCCTACCGTCGGGCCATCCATGGACCCTCTATGGGCCTACCATGGGCCACGGACCCTCTATGGGCCTACCATGGGCCACGGACCCTCTATGGGCCTACCATGGGCCATGGACCCTCTGGGTCTACCGTCGGCCAACCATGGACCCTCTATGGGCCTACCATGGGCCCTCTATGGGCCTACCGTCGGCCAACCATGGACCCTCTATGGGCCTACCATGGACCCTCTATGGGCCTACCATGGACCCTCTATGGGCCTACCATGGACCCTCTATGGGCCTACCATGGGCCACGGACCCCCTCTGGGCCTACCGTCGGCCAACCATGGACCCTCTATGGGCCTACCGTCGAGCTATCCATGGACCCTCTGGGCCTACTGTCGGTCTGGAGGGGGCGCTGAGGAGGCCTGTCACGGCCATCACCGCCCGCACTGATCTAACACACACCTCTGAACCCCACGGATGTACCACACACACACACACATAAGGATGCACACATAGTACACGTTAGACACACAGATCTGCTGCATACGTGTGGATAGTCTGCACGCACACACACATGCACATATGAACACAGGCAGTCATTTATACTGTTTAAAGACATGGTTCTGTACTACAGTCATATACTGTTTAAAGACATGGTTCTGTACTACAGTCATATACCATTTAAAGACATGGTTCTGTACTACAGTCATATACTATTTAAAGACATGGTTCCGTACTACAGTCATATACCATTTAAAGACATGGTTCTGTACTACAGTCATATACGCTCTAATAGCGTTTCAAACTTTACTCGCTCTGAGCGTTGGGGTGGTTGTTTACCTTGCTCTGCATGGGTAACGCTGCTTCGATGTGGTGGCTGTTGTCGTTGTGTTCCTGGTTCGAGCCCAGGGAGGAGCAAGGAGAGGGACGAAAGCTATACTGTTACACTGGCAATACTATAGTGCCTATAGGGGCGGCAGGGTAGCCTAGTGGTTAGAGCGTTGGACTAGTAACCAAAAGGTTTCATGTTCAAATCCCCGAGCTGACAAGGTACAAATCTGTTGTTCTGCCCCTGTACAGGGAGTTAACCCACTGTTCCTAGGCCGTGAAAATAAGAATTTGTTCTTAATTGACTTGCCTAGATAAAGGTAAAAAAATTAATAAAAAATAAGAACATCCAATAGTCAAAGGTTAATGAAATACAAATGGTATAGAGGGAAATAGTCCTATAATAACTACAACCTAAAACTTCTTACCTGGGGAAATTGAAGACTCATGTTAAAAGGAACCACCAGCTTTCATGTTCTGAGCAAGGAACTTAAACGTTAGCTTTCTTACATGGCACATATTGCACTTTTACGTTCTTCTCCAACACTTTGTTTTTGCATTATTTAAACCAAATTGAACATGTTTCATTATCTACTTGAGGCTAAATTGATTTTATTGATGTATTATATTAAGTCAAAATAAGTGTTAATTCAGTATTGTTGTAATTGTCATTATTACAATAACATGTTTTTTTTAATCGGCCGATGTATCGGTATCTGCGTTGAAAAATCATATCGGTCGACCTCTAGTCTTGATTATGGAACAGGTTGCAGCTGGTGGGGATCTGCTCTGCCTCCAGCACACCTGTTTCTACTCACACAATCAGAAACACCCACACAGAGAGGGAGAGAGCACTGGGGGAGTGGCGGCAGGTTAGGGAGACACGGGATGAGAAGTAGAGGCCGTGGAAGGGACAGATGTAACTCACGTATACAGTATATGCACTCACATTCACATTCATATAGATACTACTACCCCTTCCCACAAAGGTTTCCATGATACCTGCATAGAGCTGTGTGTCCGTCCCTCTACACTCCCAGGAGAGGCATTGGAGCTGTGTGCCCCTTCAGTGTTAGTGCAGAGAGGGACAGCATGGTGTTATTAGTGCAGAGAGGGACAGCGTGGGGTTATTAGTGCAGAGAGGGACAGCGTGGGGTTATTAGTGCAGAGAGGGACAGCATTGTGTTATTATTGCAGAGGGGGACAGCGTGGGGTTATTAGTGCAGAGAGGGACAGCGCGGGGTTATTAGTGCAGAGAGGGACAGCGCAAGGTTATTTATTAGTGCAGAGAGAGACAGCGTGGGGTTATTAGTGCAGAGAGGAACAGCACAGGGTTATTAGTGCAGAGAGAGGCATCGTGGGGTTATTAATGCAGAGAGGGACAGCGTGGGGTTATTTGTGCAGAGAGAGACAGCATCGTGTTATTAGTGCAGAGAGGGACAGCGCGGGGTTATTAGTGCAGAGAGAGACAACGTGGGGTTATTAGTGCAGAGAGGGACAGCGTGGGGTTATTATTGCAGAGAGAGACAGTGTGGGGTTATTAGTGCAGAGGGGGACAGCGTGGGGTTATTACTGCAGAGAGAGACAGCGTGGGGTTATTAGTGCAGAGAGGGACAGCGCGGGGTTATTAGTGCAGAGAGGGCCAGCGCGGGGTTATTAGTGCAGAGAGAGACAGCGTGGGGTTATTAGTGCAGAGAGGGACAGCACAGGGTTATTAGTGCAGAGAGAGACAGCGTGGGGTTATTAGTGCAGAGAGGGACAGCACATGGTTATTAGTGCAGAGAGAGACAGCGCGGGGTTATTAGTGCAGAGAGAGACAGCACAGGGTTATTAGTGCAGAGATGGACAGCGCAGGGTTATTAGTGCAGAGAGGGACAGCGTGGTGTTATTAGTGCAGAGAGAGACAGCGCGGGGTTATTAGTGCAGAGAGAGACAGCACAGGGTTATTAGTGCAGAGATGGACAGCGCAGGGTTATTAGTGCAGAGAGTCTATATGATCCCATCTCTCGCCCTCTCCATCTTTCACTCCAACTCCCACCTCTCTGTCTCTTGCTATGTCACTTTGTGGATCCTTGACCTGTAACGTTAGAAACATTACTGTGCAGCCGTATTCCTTGATCTGGCCATGGCTTTCGACTCTGTCAATCACCACATCCTCATCGGCAGACTCGGTTTCTCAAATGATTGCCTCGCCATGTTCACCAACTACTTCTCTGATAGAGTTCAGTGTGTCAAATCGGAGGGTCTGCTGTCCGGACCTCTGGCAGTCTCTATGGGGGTGCCACAGGGTTCAATTCTTGGACCGACTCTCTTCTCTGTATACATCAATGAGGTCGCTCTTGCTGCTGGTGAGTCCCTGATCCACCTCTACGCAGACGACACCATTCTGTATACTTCCGGCCCTTCTTTGGACACTGTGTTAACAACCCTCCAGGCAAGCTTCAATGCCATTACAACTCTCCTTCCGTGGCCTCCAATTGCTCTTAAATACAAGTAAAACTAAATGCATGCTCTTCAACTGATCGCTACCTGCACCTACCCGCCTGTCCAACATCACTACTCTGGACGGCTCTGACTTAGAATACGTGGACAACTACAAATACTTAGGTGTCTGGTTAGACTGTAAACTCTCCTTCCAGACCCATATCAAACATCTCCAATCCAAAGTTAAATCTAGAATCAGCTTCCTATTTCGCAACAAAGCATCCTTCACTCATGCTGCCAAACCTACCCTTGTAAAACTGACCATCCTACCAATCCTCGACTTTGGCGATGTCATTTACAAAATAGCCTCCAATACCCTACTCAACAAATTGGATGCAGTCAAATCAAATCAAATCAAATCAAATTTGATCTGTCACATACACATGGTTAGCAGATGTTAATGCGAGTGTAGCGAAATGCTTGTGCTTCTAGTTCCGACAATGCAGTAATAACGAACAAGTAATCTAACTAACAATTCCAAAAAACTACTGTCTTATACACAGTGTAAGGGGATAAAGAATATGTACATAAGGATATATGAATGTCTATCACAGTGCAATCCATTTTATCACCAAAGCCCCATATACTACCCACCATTGCGACCTGTACGCTCTCGTTGGCTGGCCCTCGCTTCATACTCGTCGCCAAACCCACTGGCTCCATGTCATCTACAAGACCCTGCTAGGTAAAGTCCCCCCTTATCTCAGCTCGCTGGTCACCATAGCATCTCCCACCTGTAGCACACGCTCCAGCAGGTATATCTCTCTAGTCACCCCCAAAACCAATTCTTTCTTTGGCCGCCTCTCCTTCCAGTTCTCTGCTGCCAATGACTGGAACGAACTACAAAAATCTCTGAAACTGGAAACACTTATCTCCCTCACTAGCTTTAAGCACCAACTGTCAGAGCAGCTCACAGATTACTGCACCTGTACATAGCCCACCTATAATTTAGCCCAAACAACTACCTCTTTCCCAACTGTATTTCATTTTTATTTATTTATTTATTTTGCTCCTTTGCACCCCATTATTTTTATTTCTACTTAGCACATTCTTCCATTGAAAAACTACCATTCCAGTGTTTTACTTGCTATATTGTATTTACTTTGCCACCATGGCCTTTTTTGCCTTTACCTCCCTTCTCACCTCATTTGCTCACATCATATATAGACTTGTTCATACTGTATTATTGACTGTATGTTTGTATATTCCATGTGTAACTCTGTGTCGTTGTATGTGTCGAACTGCTTTGCTTTATCTTGGCCAGGTCGCAATTGTAAATGAGAACTTGTTCTCAACTTGCCTACCTGGTTAAATAAAGGTGTTCTCTACTAGCCTACCTGGTTAAATAAAGGTGTTCTCAACTAGCCTACCTGGTTAAATAAAGGTGTTCTCTACTAGCCTACCTGGTTAAATAAAGGTGTTCTCTACTAGCCTACCTGGTTAAATAAAGGTGTTCTCAACTAGCCTACCTGGTTAAATAAAGGTGTTCTCTACTAGCCTACCTGGTTAAATAAAGGTGTTCTCAACTAGCCTACCTGGTTAAATAAAGGTGTTCTCTACTAGCCTACCTGGTTAAATAAAGGTGTTCTCTACTAGCCTACCTGGTTAAATAAAGGTGTTCTCAACTAGCCTACCTGGTTAAATAAAGGTGTTCTCAACTAGCCTACCTGGTTAAATAAAGGTGTTCTCTACTAGCCTACCTGGTTAAATAAAGGTGTTCTCAACTAGCCTACCTGGTTAAATAAAGGTGTTCTCTACTAGCCTACCTGGTTAAATAAAGGTGTTCTCTACTAGCCTACCTGGTTAAATAAAGGTGTTCTCTACTAGCCTACCTGGTTAAATAAAGGTGTTCTCTACTAGCCTACCTGGTTAAATAAAGGTGTTCTCTACTAGCCTACCTGGTTAAATAAAGGTGTTCTCTACTAGCCTACCTGGTTAAATAAAGGTGTTCTCTACTAGCCTACCTGGTTAAATAAAGGTGTTTCTCAACTAGCCTACCTGGTTAAATAAAGGTGTTCTCAACTAGCCTACCTGGTTAAATAAAGGTGTTCTCAACTAGCCTACCTGGTTAAATAAAGGTGTTCTCTACTAGCCTACCTGGTTAAATAAAGGTGTTCTCTACTAGCCTACCTGGTTAAATAAAGGTGTTCTCTACTAGCCTACCTGGTTAAATAAAGGTGTTCTCTACTAGCCTACCTGGTTAAATAAAGGTGTTCTCTACTAGCCTACCTGGTTAAATAAAGGTGTTCTCTACTAGCCTACCTGGTTAAATAAAGGTGTTCTCAACTAGCCTACCTGGTTAAATAAAGGTGTTCTCTACTAGCCTACCTGGTTAAATAAAGGTGTTCTCTACTAGCCTACCTGGTTAAATAAAGGTGTTCTCAACTAGCCTACCTGGTTAAATAAAGGTGTTCTCTACTAGCCTACCTGGTTAAATAAAGGTGTTCTCAACTAGCCTACCTGGTTAAATAAAGGTGTTCTCTACTAGCCTACCTGGTTAAATAAAGGTGTTCTCTACTAGCCTACCTGGTTAAATAAAGGTGTTCTCTACTAGCCTACCTGGTTAAATAAAGGTGTTCTCTACTAGCCTACCTGGTTAAATAAAGGTGTTCTCTACTAGCCTACCTGGTTAAATAAAGGTGTTCTCTACTAGCCTACCTGGTTAAATAAAGGTGTTCTCAACTAGCCTACCTGGTTAAATAAAGGTGTTCTCTACTAGCCTACCTGGTTAAATAAAGGTGTTCTCTACTAGCCTACCTGGTTAAATAAAGGTGTTCTCAACTAGCCTACCTGGTTAAATAAAGGTGTTCTCTACTAGCCTACCTGGTTAAATAAAGGTGTTCTCAACTAGCCTACCTGGTTAAATAAAGGTGTTCTCAACTAGCCTACCTGGTTAAATAAAGGTGTTCTCAACTAGCCTACCTGGTTAAATAAAGGTGTTCTCTACTGGCCTACCTGGTTAAATAAAGGTGTTCTCAACTGACCTACCTGGTTAAATAAAGGTGTTCTCAACTAGCCTACCTGGTTAAATAAAGGTGTTCTCTACTAGCCTACCTGGTTAAATAAAGGTGTTCTCTACTAGCCTACCTGGTTAAATAAAGGTGTTCTCTACTAGCCTACCTGGTTAAATAAAGGTATTCTCTACTAGCCTACCTGGTTAAATAAAGGTGTTCTCTACTAGCCTACCTGGTTAAATAAAGGTGTTCTCTACTAGCCTACCTGGTTAAATAAAGGTGTTCTCTACTAGCCTACCTGGTTAAATAAAGGTGTTCTCTACTAGCCTACCTGGTTAAATAAAGGTGTTCTCAACTAGCCTACCTGGTTAAATAAAGGTGTTCTCAACTAGCCTACCTGGTTAAATAAAGGTGTTCTCAACTAGCCTACCTGGTTAAATAAAGGTGTTCTCTACTAGCCTACCTGGTTAAATAAAGGTGTTCTCTACTAGCCTACCTGGTTAAATAAAGGTGTTCTCTACTAGCCTACCTGGTTAAATAAAGGTGTTCTCTACTAGCCTACCTGGTTAAATAAAGGTGTTCTCTACTAGCCTACCTGGTTAAATAAAGGTGTTCTCTACTAGCCTACCTGGTTAAATAAAGGTGTTCTCAACTAGCCTACCTGGTTAAATAAAGGTGTTCTCTACTAGCCTACCTGGTTAAATAAGGTGTTCTCTACTAGCCTACCTGGTTAAATAAAGGTGTTCTCAACTAGCCTACCTGGTTAAATAAAGGTGTTCTCTACTAGCCTACCTGGTTAAATAAAGGTGTTCTCTACTAGCCTACCTGGTTAAATAAAGGTGTTCTCAACTAGCCTACCTGGTTAAATAAAGGTGTTCTCTAACTAGCCTACCTGGTTAAATAAGGTGTTCTCTACTAGCCTACCTGTTAAATAAGGTGTTCTCTACTAGCCTACCTGGTTAAATAAAGGGTGTTCTCTACTAGCCTACCTGGTTAAATAAAGGTGTTCTCTACTAGGCTACCTGGTTAAATAAAGGTGTTCTCTACTAGCCTACCTGGTTAAATAAAGGTGTTCTCTACTAGCCTACCTGGTTAAATAAAGGTGTTCTCGGAACTAGCCTACCTGGTTAAATAAAGGTGTTCTCTACTAGCCTACCTGGTTAAATAAAGGTGTTCTCTACTAGCCTACCTGGTTAAATAAAGGTGTTCTCTACTAGCCTACCTGGTTAAATAAAGGTGTTCTCTACTAGCCTACCTGGTTAAATAAAGGTGTTTCTCAACTAGCCTACCTGGTTAAATAAAGGTGTTCTTCTACTAGCCTACCTGGTTAATAAAGGTGTTCTCTACTAGCCTACCTGGTTAAATAAAGGTGTTCTCTACTAGCCTACCTGGTTAAATAAAGGTGTTCTCTACTAGCCTACCTGGTTAAATAAAGGTGTTCTCTACTAGCCTACCTGGTTAAATAAAGGTGGTTCTCTACTAGCCTACCTGGTTAAATAAAGGGTGTTCTCTACTAGCCTACCTGGTTAATAAAGGTGTTCTCTACTAGCCTACCTGGTTAAATAAAGGTGTTCTCTACTAGCCTACCTGGTTAAATAAAGGTGTTCTCTACTAGCCTACCTGGTTAAATAAAGGTGTTCTCCAACTAGCCTACCTGGTTAAATAAAGGTGTTCTCTACTAGCCTACCTGGTTAAATAAAGGTGTTCTCTACTAGCCTACCTGGTTAAATAAGGTGTTCTCTACTAGCCTACCTGGTTAAATAAAGGTGTTCCTACGCCTACCTGGTAAATAAAGGTGTTCTCTACTAGCCTACCTGGTTAAATAAAGGTGTTCTCACTAGCCTACCTGGTTAAATAAAGGTGTTCTCAACTAGCCTACCTGGTTAAATAAAGGTGTCTCTCTACTAGCCTACCTGGTTAAATAAAGGTGTTTCTCTACTAGCCTACCTGGTTAAAATAAAGGTGTTCTCAACTAGCCTACCTGGTTAAATAAAGGTGTTCTCTACTAGCCTACCTGGTTAAATAAAGGTGTTCTCTACTAGCCTACCTGGTTAAATAAAGGTGTTCTCTACTAGCCTACCTGGTTAAATAAAGGTGTTCTCTACTAGCCTACCTGGTTAAATAAAGGTGTTCTCTACTAGTCTAACCTGGGTTAAATAAAGGTGTTCTCTACTAGCCTACCTGGTTAAATAAAGGTGTTCTCTACAGCCTACCTGTTAAATAAAGGTGTTCTCTACTAGCCTACCTGGTTAAATAAAGGTGTTCTCTACTAGCCTACCTGGTTAAATAAAGGTGTTCTCTACTAGCCTACCTGGTTAAATAAAGGTGTTCTCTACTAGCCTACCTGGTTAAATAAAGGTGTTCTCTACTAGCCTACCTGGTTAAATAAAGGTGTTCTCTACTAGCCTACCTGGTTAAATAAAGGTGTTCTCTACTAGCCTACCTGGTTAAATAAGGTGTTCTCAACTAGCCTACCTGGTTAAATAAAGGTGTTCTCAACTAGCCTACCTGGTTAAATAAAGGTGTTCTCTACTAGCCTACCTGGTTAAATAAAGGTGTTCTCTACAGCCTACCTGGTTAAATAAAGGTGTTCTCTACTAGCCTACCTGGTTAAATAAAGGTGTTCTCAACTAGCCTACCTGGTTAAATAAAGGTGTTCTCAACTAGCCTACCTGGTTAAATAAAGGTGTTCTCAACTAGCCTACCTGGTTAAATAAAGGTGTTCTCTACTAGCCTACCTGGTTAAATAAAGGTGTTCTCTACTAGCCTACCTGGTTAAATAAAGGTGTTCTCTACTAGCCTACCTGGTTAAATAAAGGTGTTCTCTACTAGCCTACCTGGTTAAATAAAGGTGTTCTCTACTAGCCTACCTGGTTAAATAAAGGTGTTCTCTACTAGCCTACCTGGTTAAATAAAGGTGTTCTCTACTAGCCTACCTGGTTAAATAAAGGTGTTCTCTACTAGCCTACCTGGTTAAATAAAGGTGTTCTCAACTAGCCTACCTGGTTAAATAAAGGTGTTCTCAACTAGCCTACCTGGTTAAATAAAGGTGTTCTCTACTAGCCTACCTGGTTAAATAAAGGTGTACTCTACTAGCCTACCTGGTTAAATAAAGGTGTTCTCAACTAGCCTACCTGGTTAAATAAAGGTGTTCTCTACTAGCCTACCTGGTTAAATAAAGGTGTTCTCTACTAGCCTACCTGGTTAAATAAAGGTGTTCTCTACTAGCCTACCTGGTTAAATAAAGGTGTTCTCTACTAGCCTACCTGGTTAAATAAAGGTGTTCTCTACTAGCCTACCTGGTTAAATAAAGGTGTTCTCAACTAGCCTACCTGGTTAAATAAAGGTGTTCTCAACTAGCCTACCTGGTTAAATAAAGGTGTTCTCTACTAGCCTACCTGGTTAAATAAAGGTGTTCTCTACTAGCCTACCTGGTTAAATAAAGGTGTTCTCTACTAGCCTACCTGGTTAAATAAAGGTGTTCTCAACTAGCCTACCTGGTTAAATAAAGGTGTTCTCAACTAGCCTACCTGGTTAAATAAAGGTGTTCTCAACTAGCCTACCTGGTTAAATAAAGGTGTTCTCTACTAGCCTACCTGGTTAAATAAAGGTGTTCTCTACTAGCCTACCTGGTTAAATAAAGGTGTTCTCTACTAGCCTACCTGGTTAAATAAAGGTGTTCTCT
Organism: Oncorhynchus kisutch; assembly: GCF_002021735.2. NCBI lineage: Eukaryota > Metazoa > Chordata > Actinopteri > Salmoniformes > Salmonidae > Oncorhynchus > Oncorhynchus kisutch. The sequence continues at coordinate 38,713,879 of NC_034199.2, forward strand.
ACTAGCCTACCTGGTTAAATAAAGGTGTTCTCTACTAGCCTACCTGGTTAAATAAAGGTGTTCTCTACTAGCCTACCTGGTTAAATAAAGGTGTTCTCTACTAGCCTACCTGGTTAAATAAAGGTGTTCTCTACTAGCCTACCTGGTTAAATAAAGGTGTTCTCAACTAGCCTACCTGGTTAAATAAAGGTGTTCTCAACTAGCCTACCTGGTTAAATAAAGGTGTTCTCTACTAGCCTACCTGGTTAAATAAAGGTGTTCTCTACTAGCCTACCTGGTTAAATAAAGGTGTTCTCAACTAGCCTACCTGGTTAAATAAAGGTGTTCTCTACTAGCCTACCTGGTTAAATAAAGGTGTTCTCAACTAGCCTACCTGGTTAAATAAAGGGGATATAAAATACATCTAAATAAACCGTGAGCTGGTGTGGGTGAGTGTGTGTGAATTACTGTGTGTGTGTAGGTTTGGTAGAGAGTGTTGTGCAGAGGACTATAATAGCGAGCCTGATGAGACGGAGAGAGCAGAGAGAGACCTCCACTTCGCTCCATTATAAGGCAGAGAGCTTTTAAACACCCATTCCCCTTCTGCCCCAGCCTGACTCTCATTCTATTGAATTAACCCCCATTTTCTCTGCAATTTTGGCCCCGCCGTTACCATGGTTACACAGGCACTATCATGGTCCGTGTGTGTGTATGTGTGACATGACTCATCGTGTACATTTTGTTATCGTGCTTTATGAATCTCAACATGAACCTCACATCTCCTTCCTGTCATGTTTAATACATGATAAACCATTTCACCAGCGTTGCTGTTCCAGGTCAGTACAGTGAGAGACAATGTCTACTTTTTATTGGTGGGGCCACCCATACATACAGTGCTGTAAGTCTGCTAAATGGCATGTCATATTACATTTTCTGAAAGGATCTGACTTATGGTTCTAAGAAAATTGCATAACTAAAATGGTTCAAATGTTGGTCTTTCTCTCTCCCCTAAAGGATCTTCCCCAGAGATTACCTACTGCAACATATCCACCTGTACTCACTGGCTGACCTGCAACAGGTAATACACACTACACACATACTGTATAGTGGACACACTCACTTTCAAACATCAGACCGTTACAGGCACACTAATACACACTCATATATATATATATATATATATATATATATATATATATATATATATATATATATACTGTGTTATATTTAAGCAGTCAGGTGTGGTATATGATCAATATACCACGGCTAAGGGCCGTTCTTCGGCACGACGCAACGCAGAGTGCCTGGATACAGCCCTTAGCCGTGGTATATTGTCCATATACCACAAACCCCCGAGGTACCTTATTTCTATTATAAACTGGTTACCAACATAATTAGAGCACTAACAAGAAATGTGTTGTCATACCCGTGGTATATGGTCTGATATACCATGGCTGTTAGCCAATCAGCATTCAGGGTTTGAACATTCAGTTTACACGTGTCAGGACAATGCATGACTGCTCGGACTCAGACAGGCATGTGGAGCTAAACGAAGCAGCTAAAGCCCTCGTTACAGTGGGGAGAGTTTCCCTCAGCCCTCGTTACAGTGGGGAGAGTTTCCCTCAGCCCTCGTTACAGTGGGGAGAGTTTCCCTCAGCCCTCGTTACAGTGGGGAGAGTTTCCCTCAGCCCTCGTTACAGTGGGGAGAGATTCCCTCAGCCCTCGTTACAGTGAGGAGAGTTTCCCTCAGCCCTCGTTACAGTGGGGAGAGTTTCCCTCAGCCCTCGTTACAGTGGGGAGAGTTTCCCTCAGCCCTCGTTACAGTGGGGAGAGTTTCCCTCAGCCCTCGTTACAGTGACGAGAGTTTCCCTCAGCCCTCGTTACAGTGGGGAGAGTTTCCCTCAGCCCTCGTTACAGTGGGGAGAGTTTCCCTCAGCCCTCGTTACAGTGGGGAGAGTTTCCCTCAGCCCTCGTTACAGTGGGGAGAGTTTCCCTCAGCCCTCTCACTAGCAGTTTCTAGGCTGTTATGAAGGCATGAATAACTGTTATTGGGATGAGGGTTACTTTGGTTTGGCGTAATCTCTTGCCTCTCTCTCCCACCCCCCTCTCTCTGATCCCCCTCCCCCAACCTGGAGTTCTTCCACAATACTAATCTCCCATATCTTCCACCTTCCCCACCCAGCCCCCTCTGCACCACCCAACCTCTCTCCCTCTCCCCTTTCATGTTCCCCTCACCCTGGCCCGCTCACTAATTACAGACATTCAGAATCAACAAGCAGAAAAAACTAGTGTGTTAAAGTCCACCATTCTTCCCTACATCCCCTGGCCTGACACTCTTCTCACCCTCTCGCTCTCTCTCGCTCTCTTTCTTTCTCTCTTTCCCTCACTCTCTTTCTCTCTATTCATCTCTCTCTATCATAGCTTACTCTCTCTCTGTGTCTTTCTCTCCCCCTCCTCTTTCTCCCTGTGTGTCTTTTCCTCCCCCTCCCCTCTCTCTCTCTGTGTCTTTCTCTCCCCCTCCCCTCTCTCTCTCTGTGTCTTTCTCTCCCCCTCCCCTCTCTCTCTCTGTGTCTTTCTCTCCACCTCCCCTCTCTCTCTGTGTCTTTCTCTCCCCCTCCCCTTTCTCTCTCTGTGTCTTTCTCTCCCCCTCCCCTTTCTCTCTCTGTGTCTTTCTCTCCCCCTCCCCTTTCTCCCTGTGTCTTTCTCTCCCCCTCCCTTTTCTCTCTCTGTGTCTTTCTCTCCCCCTCCCCTCTCTCGCTCTGTGTCTTTCTCTCCCCCTCCCCTTTCTCTGTCTTTCTCTCCCCCTCCCCTTTCTGTCTTTCTCTTCTCCTCCCCTTTCTCTGTGTCTTTCTCTTCTCCTCCCCTTTCTCTGTGTCTTTCTCTTCTCCTCCCCTTTCTCTCTGTGTGTGTTTCTCTCCCCCTCCCCTCTCTCCCTGTGTGTCTTTCTCTCCCCCTCCCCTTTCTCTCTCTGTGTCTTTTCTCTCCCCCTCCCCTCTCTCGCTCTGTCTTTCTCCCCCCTCCCCTCTCTCTCTGTGTCTTTATCTCCCCCTCCCCTCTCTCTCTGTGTGTTTCTCTCCCCCTCCCCTCTCTCTCTCTGTGTCTTTCTCTCCCCCTCCTCTCTCTGTGCGTCTTTCTCTCCCCCTCCCCTCTCTCTCTGTGTCTTTCTCTCCCCCTCCTCTCTCTCTCTGTATTTCTCTCCCCCTCCTCTCTCTGTGTGTCTTTCTCTCCCCCTCCCCTCTCTCTCTCTGTGTCTTTCTCTCCCCCTCCCCTCTCTCTCTCTGTGTCTTTCTCTCCCCCTCCTCTCTCTCTGTGTCTTTCTCTCCCCCTCCTCTCTCTCTGTGTCTTTCTCTCCCCCTCCCCTCTCTCGCTCTGTCTTTCTCCCCCCTCCCCTCTCTCTCTGTGTCTTTATCTCCCCCTCCCCTCTCTCTCTGTGTGTTTCTCTCCCCCTCCCCTCTCTCTCTCTCTGTGTCTTTCTCTCCCCCTCCTCTCTCTGTGCGTCTTTCTCTCCCCCTCCCCTCTCTCTCTGTGTGTCTTTCTCTCCCCCTCCTCTCTCTGTGTGTCTTTCTCTCCCCCTCCTCTCTCTGTGTCTTTCTCTCCCCCTCCCCTCTCTCTCTCTGTGTCTTTCTCTCCCCCTCCTCTCTCTCTGTGTGTCTTTCTCTCCCCCTCCTCTCTCTGTGTGTCTTTCTCTCCCCCTCCTCTCTCTCTGTGTCTTTCTCTCCCCCTCCTCTCTCTCTGTGTCTTTCTCTCCCCCTCCCCTCTCTCTCTGTGTCTTTCTCTCCCCCTCCTCTCTCTCTGTGTGTCTTTCTCTCCCCCTCCTCTCTCTGTGTGTCTTTCTCTCCCCCTCCTCTCTCTCTGTGTCTTTCTCTCCCCCTCCTCTCTCTCTGTGTCTTTCTCTCCCCCTCCCCTCTCTCTGTGTGTCTTTCTCTCCCCCTCCTCTCTCTCTGTGTCTTTCTCTCCCCTCCTCTCTCTGTGTGTCTTTCTCTCCCCCTCCCCTCTCTCTGTGTCTTTCTCTCCCCCTCCTCTCTCTCTGTGTCTTTCTCTCCCCCTCCTCTCTCTCTGTGTCTTTCTCTCCCCCTCCCCTCTCTCTGTGTGTCTTTCTCTCCCCCTCCTCTCTCTGTGTCTTTCTCTCCCCCTCCCCTCTCTCTCTCTGTGTCTTTCTCTCCCCCTCCTCTCTCTCTGTGTGTCTTTCTCTCCCCCTCCCCTCTCTCTGTGTGTCTTTCTCTCCCCCTCCCCTCTCTCTGTGTGTCTTTCTCTCCCCCTCCCCTCTCTCTCTGTGTCTTTCTCTCCCCCTCCCCTCTCTCTCTGTGTCTTTCTCTCCCCCTCCCCTCTCTCTCTGTGTCTTTCTCTCCCCCTCCCCTCTCTCTCTGTGTCTTTCTCTCCCCCTCCCCTCTCTCTCTGTGTCTTTCTCTCCCCCTCCCCTCTCTCTCTGTGTGTCTTTCTCTCCCCCTCCCCTCTCTCTCTGTGTGTCTTTCTCTCCCCCTCCCCTCTCTCTGTGTGTCTTTCTCTCCCCCTCCCCTCTCTCTGTGTGTCTTTCTCTCCCCCTCCCCTCTCTCTCTGTGTGTCTTTCTCTCCCCCTCCCCTCTCTCTCTGTGTGTCTTTCTCTCCCCCTCCCCTCTCTCTGTGTGTCTTTCTCTCCCCCTCCCCTCTTTCTCTTTACAGCTAATTGGCTTTCCATATTAACAAGCTGTTTCTTTTATTTCTCCTGAATAATCAAAGCTCGTTCATCAAGCCTGGCTTTTATTGTTTCACAGTGAGGTTCAATAAAGACCGTCTCCCTGGCTAGTTATAGAGTAGACCCAGTCCTTCATGGAAAGCAGTAGTGCACTTGGCTCTCTTTGCTATTGAAATCCCAACAAACACCTCCTATTAGGAGCAGCCTTTCTATATTTAAAGCAATGTACTGTTTGCCCAGGGCCTGCCCAGAGGCTGGACTAGTTTGGCTACTGGCCCTTTTGTTGCTGCATTAAAACGTTTGTTTTTCCAGTTGTGGGGTAGTGGAGAGGTGGGCTTGTTGTAAAGTAGTGGGGTAGTGCCAACACACTGTCAATGATACTGACTCAACTCCAGCCACTTTAATAATGGGAATTGATGGGAAATTATGTAAATATATCACTAGCCACTTTAAACAATGCTACCTTATATAATGTTACTTACCCTACATTATTCATCTCATATGCATATGTATATACTGTACTCTATATCATCGACTGCATCCTTATGTAATACATGTATCACTAGCCACTTTAACTATGCCACTTTGTTTACATACTCATCTCATATGTTATACTGTACTCGATATCATCTACTGTATCTTGCCTATGCTGCTTTGTACCATCACTCATTCATATATCCTTATGTACATATTCCTTATCCCCTTACACTGTGTATAAGACAGTAGTTTTTTTGGAATTGTTAGTTAGATTACTTGTTCGTTATTACTGCATTGTCGGAACTAGAAGCACAAGCATTTCGCTACACTCGCATTAACATCTGCTAACCATGTGTATGTGACAAATAAAATTTGATTTGATTTGATTTAGTGGAGAGGTGGGCTTGTTGTAAAGTAGTGGAGAGGTGGGCTTGTTGTAAAGTAGTGGAGAGGTGGGCTTGTTGTAAAGTAGTGGAGAGGTGGGCTTGTTGTAAAGTAGTGGAGAGGTGGGCTTGTTGTAAAGTAGTGGAGAGGTGGGCTTGTTGTAAAGTAGTGGAGAGGTGGGCTTGTTGTAAAGTAGTGGAGAGGTGGGCTTGTTGTAAAGTAGTGGAGAGATGGGCTTGTTGTAAAGTAGCAGGGTAGTGGAGAGGTGGGCTTGTTGTAGAGTAGTGGAGAGGTGGGCTTGTTGTAGAGTAGTGGAGAGGTGGGCTTGTTGTAGAGTAGTGGAGAGGTGGGCTTGTTGTAAAGTAGTGGAGAGGTGGGCTTGTTGTAAGTAGTGGAGAGGTGGGCTTGTTGTAAAGTAGTGGAGAGGTGGGCTTGTTGTAAAGTAGTGGAGAGGTGGGCTTGTTGTAAAGTAGTGGAGCGGTGGACTTTTGTAAAGTAGTGGAGAGGTGGGCTTGTTGTAAAGTTGTGGAGAGGAGGGCTTGTTGTAAAGTAGTGGAGAGGTGGGCTTGTTGTAAAGTAGTGGAGAGATGGGCTTGTTGTAAAGTAGTGGAGAGATGGGCTTGTTGTAAAGTAGTGGAGAGGTGGGCTTGTTGTAAAGTAGTGGAGCGGTGGACTTTTGTAAAGTAGTGGGGTAGTGGAGAGGTGGGCTTGTTGTAAAGTAGTGGAGAGGTGGGCTTGTTGTAAAGTAGTGGGGTGGTGGACTTGTTGTAAAGTAGTGGAGAGATGGGCTTGTTGTAAAGTAGTGGAGAGGTGGGCTTGTTGTAAAGTAGTGGAGAGGTGGGCTTGTTGTAAAGTAGTGGAGCGGTGGACTTTTGTAAAGTAGTGGAGAGGTGGGCTTGTTGTAAAGTTGTGGAGAGGTGGGCTTGTTGTAAAGTAGTGGAGCGGTGGACTTTTGTAAAGTAGTGGGGTAGTGGAGAGGTGGGCTTGTTGTAAAGTAGTGGAGAGGTGGGCTTGTTGTAAAGTAGTGGGGTGGTGGACTTGTTGTAAAGTAGTGGAGAGATGGGCTTGTTGTAAAGTAGTGGAGAGGTGGGCTTGTTGTAAAGTAGTGGAGAGGTGGGCTTGTTGTAAAGTAGTGGAGAGGTGGGCTTGTTGTAAAGTAGTGGGGTGGTGGACTTGTTGTAAAGTAGTGGAGATATGGGCTTGTTGTAAAGTAGTGGAGAGATGGGCTTGTTGTAAAGTAGTGGAGAGATGGGCTTGTTGTAAAGTAGTGGGGTGGTGGACTTGTTGTAAAGTAGTGGAGAGATGGGCTTGTTGTAAAGTAGTGGAGAGGTGGGCTTGTTGTAAAGTAGTGGAGATGTGGGCTTTTGTAAAGTAGTGGAGAGGTGGGCTTGTTGTAAAGTAGTGGGGTAGTGGAGAGGTGGGCTTGTTGTAAAGTAGTGGAGAGGTGGGCTTGTTGTAAAGTAGTGGGGTGGTGGACTTGTTGTAAAGTAGTGGAGAGATGGGCTTGTTGTAAAGTAGTGGAGAGGTGGGCTTGTTGTAAAGTAGTGGAGAGGTGGGCTTGTTGTAAAGTAGTGGAGAGGTGGGCTTGTTGTAAAGTAGTGGGGTGGTGGACTTGTTGTAAAGTAGTGGAGATATGGGCTTGTTGTAAAGTAGTGGAGAGATGGGCTTGTTGTAAAGTAGTGGAGAGATGGGCTTGTTGTAAAGTAGTGGGGTGGTGGACTTGTTGTAAAGTAGTGGAGAGATGGGCTTCTTGTAAAGTAGTGGAGAGGTGGGCTTGTTGTAAAGTAGTGGAGATGTGGGCTTTTGTAAAGTAGTGGAGAGGTGGGCTTGTTGTAAAGTAGTGGGGTAGTGGAGAGGTGGGCTTGTTGTAAAGTAGTGGAGAGGTGGGCTTGTTGTAAAGTAGTGGGGTGGTGGACTTGTTGTAAAGTAGTGGAGAGATGGGCTTGTTGTAAAGTAGTGGAGAGATGGGCTTGTTGTAGAGTAGTGGAGAGGTGGGCTTGTTGTAAAGTAGTGGAGAGGGGGGTTGTTGTAAAGTAGTGGAGAGGTGGGCTTGTTGTAAAGTAGTGGAGAGGTGGGCTTGTTGTAAAGTAGTGGAGAGGTGGGCTTGTTGTAAAGTAGTGGAGCGGTGGACTTTTGTAAAGTAGTGGAAAGGTGGGCTTGTAAAGTAGTGGAGCGGTGGACTTTTGTAAAGTAGTGGAGAGGTGGGCTTGTTGTAAAGTTGTGGAGAGGTGGGCTTGTTGTAAAGTAGTGGAGCGGTGGACTTTTGTAAAGTAGTGGAAAGGTGGGCTTGTTGTAAAGTTGTGGAGAGGTGGGCTTGTTGTAAAGTAGTGGAGCGGTGGACTTTTGTAAAGTAGTGGGGTAGTGGAGAGGTGGGCTTGTTGTAAAGTAGTGGAGAGGTGGTCTTGTTGTAAAGTAGTGGGGTGGTGGACTTGTTGTAAAGTAGTGGAGAGATGGGCTTGTTGTAAAGTAGTGGAGAGGTGGGCTTGTTGTAAAGTAGTGGAGAGGTGGGCTTGTAAAGTAGTGGAGCGGTGGACTTTTGTAAAGTAGTGGAGAGGTGGGCTTGTTGTAAAGTTGTGGAGAGGTGGGCTTGTTGTAAAGTAGTGGAGCAGTGGACTTTTGTAAAGTAGTGGGGTAGTGGAGAGGTGGGCTTGTTGTAAAGTAGTGGAGAGATGGGCTTGTTGTAAAGTAGTGGAGAGGTGGGCTTGTTGTAAAGTAGTGGAGAGGTGGGCTTGTTGTAAAGTAATGGGGTAGTGGAGAGGTGGGCTTGTTGTAAAGTAGTGGAGAGGTGGGCTTGTTGTAAAGTAGTGGGGTGGTGGATTTGTTGTAAAGTAGTGGAGAGGTGGGCTTGTTGTAAAGTAGTGGGGTGGTGGACTTGTTGTAAAGTAGTGGAGAGATGGGCTTGTTGTAAAGTAGTGGAGATGTGGGCTTGTTGTAAAGTAGTGGAGAGGTGGGCTTGTTGTAAAGTAATGGGGTAGTGGAGAGGTGGGCTTGTTGTAAAGTAGTGGAGAGGTGGGCTTGTTGTAAAGTAGTGGGGTGGTGGATTTGTTGTAAAGTAGTGGAGAGGTGGGCTTGTTGTAAAGTAGTGGAGAGGTGGGCTTGTTGTAAAGTAGTGGAGCGGTGGACTTTTGTAAAGTAGTGGAGAGGTGGGCTTGTTGTAAAGTTGTGGAGAGTTGGGCTTGTTGTAAAGTAGTGGAGAGGTGGGCTTGTTGTAAAGTAGTGGGGTGGTGGACTTGTTGTAAAGTAGTGGAGAGATGGGCTTGTTGTAAAGTAGTGGAGAGGTGGGCTTGTTGTAAAGTAGTGGAGAGGTGGGCTTGTTGTAAAGTAGTGGAGAGGTGGGCTTGTTGTAAAGTAGTGGAGCTGTGGACTTTTGTAAAGTAGTGGAGAGGTGGGCTTGTTGTAAAGTTGTGGAGAGGTGGGCTTGTTGTAAAGTAGTGGGGTAGTGGAGAGGTGGGCTTGTTGTAAAGTAGTGGAGAGGTGGGCTTGTTGAAAAGTAGTGGGGTGGTGGAACTTGTTGTAAAGTAGTGGAGAGATGGGCTTGTTGTAAAGTAGTGGAGAGATGGGCTTGTTGTAAAGTAGTGGAGAGATGGGCTTGTTGTAAAGTCGTGGAGAGATGGGCTTGTTGTAAAGTTGTGGAGAGGTGGGCTTGTTGTAAAGTAGTGGGGTAGTGGAGAGGTGGGCTTGTTGTAAAGTAGTGGAGAGGTGGGGCTTGTTTGTAAAGTAGTGGAGAGGTGGGCTTGTTGTAAAGTTGTGGAGAGGTGGGCTTGTTGTAAAGTTGTGGAGAGGTGGGCTTGTTGTAAGTAGTGGAGCGGTGCACTTTTGTAAGTAGTGGGGTAGTGGACTTGTTGTAAAGTAGTGGAGAGTTGGGCTTGTTGTAAAGTAGTGGAGAGGTGGCTTGTTGTAAAGTAGTGGAGAGGTGGGCTTGTTGTAAAGTAGTGGAGAGGTGGGCTTGTTGTAAAGTTGTGGAGAGGTGGGCTTGTTGGTAAAGTAGTGGAGCGGTGCACTTTTGTAAAGTAGTGGGGTAGTGGAGAGGTGGGCTTGTTGTAAAGTAGTGGAGAGGTGGGCTTGTTGTAAAGTAGTGGGGTGGTGGACTTGTTGTAAAGTAGTGGAGAGGTGGGCTTGTTGTAAAGTAGTGGAGCGGTGGACCTTTGTAAAGTAGTGGAGAGGTGGGCTTGTTGTAAAGTTGTGGAGAGGTGGGCTTGTTGTAAAGTAGTGGAGCGGTGGACCTTTGTAAAGTAGTGGAGAGGTGGGCTTGTTGTAAAGTTGTGGAGAGGTGGGCTTGTTGTAAAGTAGTGGGGTAGTGGAGAGGTGGGCTTGTTGTAAAGTAGCGGAGAGGTGGGCTTGTTGTAAAGTAGTGGGGTGGTGGACTTGTTGTAAAGTAGTGGAGAGATGGGCTTGTTGTAAAGTAGTGGAGAGATGGGCTTGTTGTAAAGTTGTGGAGAGGTGGGCTTGTTGTAAAGTAGTGGGGTGGTGGACTTGTTGTAAAGTAGTGGGGTAGTGGAGAGGTGGGCTTGTTGTAAAGTAGTGGAGAGGTGGCCTTGTTGTAAAGTAGTGGAGAGGTGGACTTGTTGTAAAGTAGTGGGGTAGTGGAGAGTGGGCTTGTTGTAAAGTAGTGGGGTAGTGGAGAGATGGGCTTGTTGTAAAGTAGTGGAGAGATGGGCTTGTTGTAAAGTAGTGTTGAGATGGGCTTGTTGTAAAGTAGTGGAGAGATGGGCTTGTTGTAAAGTAGTGGAGAGATGGGCTTGTTTTAAAGTTGTGGGGTGGTGGACGTGTTGTAAAGTAGTGGAGAGGTGGACTTGTTGTAAAGTAGTGGAGAGGTGGGCTTGTTGTAAAGTAGTGGAGAGATGGACTTGTTGTAAAGTAGTGGAGAGATGGGCTTGTTGTAAAGTAGTGGGGTGGTGGACTTGTTGTAAAGTAGTGGGGTGGTGGAGAGATGGGCTTGTTGTAAAGTAGTGGAGAGATGGGCTTGTTGTAAAGTAGTGGGGTGCTAGACTTGTTGTAAGGTAGTGGAGAGGTGGGCTTGGTATAAAGTAGTGGGGTGGTGGACTTGTTGTAAAGTAGTGGGGTAGACAGAGAGATGGGCTTGTTGTAAAGTAGTGGGGTGGTGGGCTTGTTGTAAAGTAGTGGAGAGATGGGCTTGTTGTTAAGTAGTGGGGTGGTGGGCTTGTTGTAAAGTAGTGGGGTAGTGGAGAGGTGGGCTTGTTGTAAAGTAGCGGAGAGGTGGGCTTGTTGTAAAGTAGTGGGGTGGTGGACTTGTTGTAAAGTAGTGGAGAGATGGGCTTGTTGTAAAGTAGTGGAGAGATGGGCTTGTTGTAAAGTTGTGGAGAGGTGGGCTTGTTGTAAAGTAGTGGGGTGGTGGACTTGTTGTAAAGTAGTGGGGTAGTGGAGAGGTGGGCTTGTTGTAAAGTAGTGGAGAGGTGGCCTTGTTGTAAAGTAGTGGAGAGGTGGACTTGTTGTAAAGTAGTGGGGTAGTGGAGAGTGGGCTTGTTGTAAAGTAGTGGGGTAGTGGAGAGATGGGCTTGTTGTAAAGTAGTGGAGAGATGGGCTTGTTGTAAAGTAGTGGAGAGATGGGCTTGTTTTAAAGTTGTGGGGTGGTGGACGTGTTGTAAAGTAGTGGAGAGGTGGACTTGTTGTAAAGTAGTGGAGAGGTGGGCTTGTTGTAAAGTAGTGGAGAGATGGACTTGTTGTAAAGTAGTGGAGAGATGGGCTTGTTGTAAAGTAGTGGGGTGGTGGACTTGTTGTAAAGTAGTGGGGTGGTGGAGAGATGGGCTTGTTGTAAAGTAGTGGAGAGATGGGCTTGTTGTAAAGTAGTGGGGTGCTGGACTTGTTGTAAGGTAGTGGAGAGGTGGGCTTGGTATAAAGTAGTGGGGTGGTGGACTTGTTGTAAAGTAGTGGGGTAGACAGAGAGATGGGCTTGTTGTAAAGTAGTGGGGTGGTGGGCTTGTTGTAAAGTAGTGGAGAGATGGGCTTGTTGTTAAGTAGTGGGGTGGTGGAATTGTTGTAAAGTAGTGGGGTAGTGGAGAGATGGGCTTGTTGTAAAGTAGTGGGGTGGTGGACTTGTTGTAAAGTAGTGGGGTAGTGCAGATGTGGACTTGTTGTAAAGTAGTGGAGAGGTGGGCTTGTTGTAAAGTAGTGGAGAGGTGGGCTTGTTGGAAAGTAGTGGAGAGGTGGACTTGTTGTAAAGTAGTGGGGTAGTGGAGAGGTGGGCTTGTTGTAAAGTAGTGGAGAGGTGGGCTTGTTGTAAAGTTGTGGAGAGGTGGGCTTGTTGTAAAGTAGTGGAGCGGTGGACTTTTGTAAAGTAGTGGGGTAGTGGAGAGGTGGGCTTGTTGTAAAGTAGTGGGGTGGTGGACTTGTTGTAAAGTAGTGGAGAGTTGGGCTTGTTGTAAAGTAGTGGAGAGGTGGGCTTGTTGTAAAGTAGTGGAGAGGTGGGCTTGTTGTAAAGTAGTGGAGCGGTGGACTTTTTAAAGTAGTGGAGAGATGGGCTTGTTGTAAAGTAGTGGAGAGGTGGGCTTGTTGTAAAGTAGTGGAGCGGTGGACTTTTTAAAGTAGTGGAGAGATGGGCTTGTTGTAAAGTAGTGGAGAGGTGGGCTTGTTGTAAAGTAGTGGGGTGGTGGATTTGTTGTAAAGTAGTGGAGAGGTGGGCTTGTTGTAAAGTAGTGGAGAGGTGGGCTTGTTGTAAAGTAATGGGGTAGTGGAGAGGTGGGCTTGTTGTAAAGTAGTGGAGAGGTGGGCTTGTTGTAAAGTAGTGGGGTGGTGGATTTGTTGTAAAGTAGTGGAGAGGTGGGCTTGTTGTAAAGTAGTGGGGTGGTGGACTTGTTGTAAAGTAGTGGAGAGATGGGCTTGTTGTAATGTAGTGGAGAGGTGGGCTTGTTGTAAAGTAGTGGAGAGGTGGGCTTGTTGTAAAGTAATGGGGTAGTGGAGAGGTGGGCTTGTTGTAAAGTAGTGGAGAGGTGGGCTTGTTGTAAAGTAGTGGGGTGGTGGATTTGTTGTAAAGTAGTGGAGAGGTGGGCTTGTTGTAAAGTAGTGGAGAGGTGGGCTTGTTGTAAAGTAGTGGGGTGGTGGACTTGTTGTAAAGTAGTGGAGAGATGGGCTTGTTGTAATGTCGTGGAGAGATGGGCTTGTTGTAAAGTCGTGGAGAGATGGGCTTGTTGTAAAGTTGTGGAGAGGTGGGCTTGTTGTAAAGTAGTGGAGAGGTGGGCTTGTTGTAAAGTAGTGGAGAGGTGGGCTTGTTGTAAAGTAGTGGAGCGGTGGACTTTTGTAAAGTAGTGGAGAGGTGGGCTTGTTGTAAAGTTGTGGAGAGGTGGGCTTGTTGTAAAGTAGTGGGGTAGTGGAGAGATGGGCTTGTTGTAAAGTAGTGGGGTGGTGGACTTGTTGTAAAGTAGTGGGGTAGTGCAGATGTGGACTTGTTGTAAAGTAGTGGAGAGGTGGGCTTGTTGTAAAGTAGTGGAGAGGTGGGCTTGTTGGAAAGTAGTGGAGAGGTGGACTTGTTGTAAAGTAGTGGGGTAGTGGAGAGGTGGGCTTGTTGTAAAGTAGTGGAGAGGTGGGCTTGTTGTAAAGTTGTGGAGAGGTGGGCTTGTTGTAAAGTAGTGGAGCGGTGGACTTTTGTAAAGTAGTGGGGTAGTGGAGAGGTGGGCTTGTTGTAAAGTAGTGGGGTGGTGGACTTGTTGTAAAGTAGTGGAGAGTTGGGCTTGTTGTAAAGTAGTGGAGAGGTGGGCTTGTTGTAAAGTAGTGGAGAGGTGGGCTTGTTGTAAAGTAGTGGAGCGGTGGACTTTTTAAAGTAGTGGAGAGATGGGCTTGTTGTAAAGTAGTGGAGAGGTGGGCTTGTTGTAAAGTAGTGGAGAGGTGGGCTTGTTGTAAAGTAATGGGGTAGTGGAGAGGTGGGCTTGTTGTAAAGTAGTGGAGAGGTGGGCTTGTTGTAAAGTAGTGGGGTGGTGGATTTGTTGTAAAGTAGTGGAGAGGTGGGCTTGTTGTAAAGTAGTGGAGAGGTGGGCTTGTTGTAAAGTAATGGGGTAGTGGAGAGGTGGGCTTGTTGTAAAGTAGTGGAGAGGTGGGCTTGTTGTAAAGTAGTGGGGTGGTGGATTTGTTGTAAAGTAGTGGAGAGGTGGGCTTGTTGTAAAGTAGTGGGGTGGTGGACTTGTTGTAAAGTAGTGGAGAGATGGGCTTGTTGTAATGTAGTGGAGAGGTGGGCTTGTTGTAAAGTAGTGGAGAGGTGGGCTTGTTGTAAAGTAATGGGGGTAGTGGAGAGGTGGGCTTGTTGTAAAGTAGTGGAGAGGTGGGCTTGTTGTAAAGTAGTGGGGTGGTGGATTTGTTGTAAAGTAGTGGAGAGGTGGGCTTGTTGTAAAGTAGTGGAGAGGTGGGCTTGTTGTAAAGTAGTGGGGTGGTGGACTTGTTGTAAAGTAGTGGAGAGATGGGCTTGTTGTAATGTCGTGGAGAGATGGGCTTGTTGTAAAGTCGTGGAGAGATGGGCTTGATGTAAAGTTGTGGAGAGGTGGGCTTGTTGTAAAGTAGTGGAGAGGTGGGCTTGTTGTAAAGTAGTGGAGAGGTGGGCTTGTTGTAAAGTAGTGGAGCGGTGGACTTTGTAAAGTAGTGGAGAGGTGGGCTTGTTGTAAAGTTGTGGAGAGGTGGGCTTGTTGTAAAGTAGTGGGGTAGTGGAGAGGTGGGCTTGTTGTAAAGTAGTGGGGTGGTGGACTTGTTGTAAAGTAGTGGAGAGTTGGGCTTGTTGTAAAGTAGTGGAGAGGTGGGCTTGTTGTAAAGTAGTGGAGAGGTGGGCTTGTTGTAAAGTAGTGGAGCGGTGGACTTTTTAAAGTAGTGGAGAGATGGGCTTGTTGTAAAGTAGTGGAGAGGTGGGCTTGTTGTAAAGTAGTGGAGAGGTGGGCTTGTTGTAAAGTAATGGGGTAGTGGAGAGGTGGGCTTGTTGTAAAGTAGTGGAGAGGTGGGCTTGTTGTAAAGTAGTGGGGTGGTGGATTTGTTGTAAAGTAGTGGAGAGGTGGGCTTGTTGTAAAGTAGTGGAGAGGTGGGCTTGTTGTAAAGTAATGGGGTAGTGGAGAGGTGGGCTTGTTGTAAAGTAGTGGAGAGGTGGGCTTGTTGTAAAGTAGTGGGGTGGTGGATTTGTTGTAAAGTAGTGGAGAGGTGGGCTTGTTGTAAAGTAGTGGGGTGGTGGACTTGTTGTAAAGTAGTGGAGAGATGGGCTTGTTGTAATGTAGTGGAGAGGTGGGCTTGTTGTAAAGTAGTGGAGAGGTGGGCTTGTTGTAAAGTAATGGGGTAGTGGAGAGGTGGGCTTGTTGTAAAGTAGTGGAGAGGTGGGCTTGTTGTAAAGTAGTGGGGTGGTGGATTTGTTGTAAAGTAGTGGAGAGGTGGGCTTGTTGTAAAGTAGTGGAGAGGTGGGCTTGTTGTAAAGTAGTGGGGTGGTGGACTTGTTGTAAAGTAGTGGAGAGATGGGCTTGTTGTAATGTCGTGGAGAGATGGGCTTGTTGTAAAGTCGTGGAGAGATGGGCTTGTTGTAAAGTTGTGGAGAGGTGGGCTTGTTGTAAAGTAGTGGAGAGGTGGGCTTGTTGTAAAGTAGTGGAGAGGTGGGCTTGTTGTAAAGTAGTGGAGCGGTGGACTTTTGTAAAGTAGTGGAGAGGTGGGCTTGTTGTAAAGTTGTGGAGAGGTGGGGCTTGTTGTAAAGTAGTGGGGTAGTGGAGAGGTGGGCTTGTTGTAAAGTAGTGGAGAGGTGGGCTTGTTGTAAAGTAGTGGGGTGGTGGACTTGTTGTAAAGTAGTGGAGAGATGGGCTTGTTGTAAAGTAGTGGAGAGATGGGCTTGTTGTAAAGTCGTGGAGAGATGGGCTTGTTGTAAAGTCGTGGAGAGATGGGCTTGTTGTAAAGTTGTGGAGAGGTGGGCTTGTTGTAAAGTAGTGGGGGTAGTGGAGAGGTGGGCTTGTTGTAAAGTAGTGGAGAGGTGGGCTTGTTGTAAAGTAGTGGAGAGGTGGGCTTGTTGTAAAGTTGTGGAGAGGTGGGCTTGTTGTAAAGTAGTGGAGAGGTGGGCTTGTTGTAAAGTAGTGGAGAGGTGGGCTTGTTGTAAAGTTGTGGAGAGGTGGGCTTGTTGTAAAGTAGTGGAGCGTTGGACTTTTGTAAAGTAGTGGGGTAGTGGAGAGGTGGGCTTGTTGTAAAGTAGTGGAGAGGTGGGCTTGTTGTAAAGTAGTGGAGAGGTGGGCTTGTTGTAAAGTTGTGGAGAGGTGGGCTTGTTGTAAAGTAGTGGAGCGGTGGACTTTTGTAAAGTAGTGGGGTAGTGGAGAGGTGGGCTTGTTGTAAAGTAATGGAGAGGTGGGCTTGTTGTAAAGTAGTGGGGTGGTGGACTTGTTGTAAAGTAGTGGAGAGTTGGGCTTGTTGTAAAGTAGTGGAGAGGTGGGCTTGTTGTAAAGTAGTGGAGAGGTGGGCTTGTTGTAAAGTAGTGGAGCGGTGGACTTTTGTAAAGTAGTGGAGAGGTGGGCTTGTTGTAAAGTTGTGGAGAGGTGGGCTTGTTGTAAAGTAGTGGAGCGGTGGACTTTTGTAAAGTAGTGGAGAGGTGGGCTTGTTGTAAAGTAGTGGAGCGGTGGATTTTTGTAAAGTAGTGGGGTAGTGGAGAGGTGGGCTTGTTGTAAAGTAGTGGAGAGGTGGGCTTGTTGTAAAGTAGTGGGGTGGTGGACTTGTTGTAAAGTAGTGGAGAGGTGGGCTTGTTGTAAAGTAGTGGAGCGGTGGACTTTTGTAAAGTAGTGGAGAGGTGGGCTTGTTGTACAGTTGTGGAGAGGTGGGCTTGTTGTAAAGTAGTGGGGTAGTGGAGAGGTGGGCTTGTTGTAAAGTAGCGGAGAGGTGGGCTTGTTGTAAAGTAGTGGGGTGGTGGACTTGTTGTAAAGTAGTGGAGAGATGGGCTTGTTGTAAAGTAGTGGAGAGATGGGCTTGTTGTAAAGTTGTGGAGAGGTGGGCTTGTTGTAAAGTAGTGGGGTGGTGGACTTGTTGTAAAGTAGTGGGGTAGTGGAGAGGTGGGCTTGTTGTAAAGTAGTGGAGAGGTGGCCTTGTTGTAAAGTAGTGGAGAGGTGGACTTGTTGTAAAGTAGTGGGGTAGTGGAGAGATGGGCTTGTTGTAAAGTAGTGGAGAGATGGGCTTGTTGTAAAGTAGTGGAGAGATGGGCTTGTTGTAAAGTAGTGGAGAGATGGGCTTGTTGTAAAGTAGTGGAGAGATGGGCTTGTTTTAAAGTTGTGGGGTGGTGGACGTGTTGTAAAGTAGTGGAGAGGTGGACTTGTTGTAAAGTAGTGGAGAGGTGGGCTTGTTGTAAAGTAGTGGAGAAATGGACTTGTTGTAAAGTAGTGGAGAGATGGGCTTGTTGTAAAGTAGTGGGGTGGTGGACTTGTTGTAAAGTAGTGGGGTGGTGGAGAGATGGGCTTGTTGTAAAGTAGTGGAGAGATGGGCTTGTTGTAAAGTAGTGGGGTGCTGGACTTGTTGTAAGGTAGTGGAGAGGTGGGCTTGGTATAAAGTAGTGGGGTGGTGGACTTGTTGTAAAGTAGTGGGGTAGACAGAGAGATGGGCTTGTTGTAAAGTAGTGGGGTGGTGGGCTTGTTGTAAAGTAGTGGAGAGATGGGCTTGTTGTTAAGTAGTGGGGTGGTGGAATTGTTGTAAAGTAGTGGGGTAGTGGAGAGATGGGCTTGTTGTAAAGTAGTGGGGTGGTGGACTTGTTGTAAAGTAGTGGGGTAGTGCAGATGTGGACTTGTTGTAAAGTAGTGGAGAGGTGGGCTTGTTGTAAAGTAGTGGAGAGGTGGGCTTGTTGTAAAGTAGTGGAGAGGTGGACTAGTTGTAAAGTAGTGGGGTAGTGGAGAGGTGGGCTTGTTGTAAAGTAGTGGAGAGGTGGGCTTGTTGTAAAGTTGTGGAGAGGTGGGCTTGTTGTAAAGTAGTGGAGCGGTGGACTTTTGTAAAGTAGTGGGGTAGTGGAGAGGTGGGCTTGTTGTAAAGTAGTGGGGTGGTGGACTTGTTGTAAAGTAGTGGAGAGTTGGGCTTGTTGTAAAGTAGTGGAGAGGTGGGCTTGTTGTAAAGTAGTGGAGAGGTGGGCTTGTTGTAAAGTAGTGGAGCGGTGGACTTTTTAAAGTAGTGGAGAGGTGGGCTTGTTGTAAAGTTGTGGAGAGGTGGGCTTGTTGTAAAGTAGTGGAGCGGTGGACTTTTGTAAAGTAGTGGGGTAGTGGAGAGGTGGGCTTGTTGTAAAGTAGTGGAGAGGTGGGCTTGTTGTAAAGTAGTGGAGAGGTGGGCTTGTTGTAAAGTAGTGGGGTGGTGGACTTGTTGTAAAGTAGTGGAGAGATGGGCTTGTTGTAAAGTAGTGGAGAGGTGGGCTTGTTGTAAAGTAGTGGAGAGGTGGGCTTGTTGTAAAGTAGTGGAGCGGTGGACTTTTGTAAAGTAGTGGAGAGGTGGGCTTGTTGTAAAGTTGTGGAGAGGTGGGCTTGTTGTAAAGTAGTGGGGTAGTGGAGAGGTGGGCTTGTTGTAAAGTAGTGGAGAGGTGGGCTTTTTGTAAAGTAGTGGGGTGGTGGACTTGTTGTAAAGTAGTGGAGAGATGGGCTTGTTGTAAAGTAGTGGAGAGATGGGCTTGTTGTAAAGTTGTGGAGAGGTGGGCTTGTTGTAAAGTAGTGGGGTGGTGGACTTGTTGTAAAGTAGTGGGGTAGTGGAGAGGTGGGCTTGTTGTAAAGTAGTGGAGAGGTGGCCTTGTTGTAAAGTAGTGGAGAGGTGGGCTTTTTGTAAAGTAGTGGGGTGGTGGACTTGTTGTAAAGTAGTGGAGAGATGGGCTTGTTGTAAAGTAGTGGAGAGATGGGCTTGTTGTAAAGTTGTGGAGAGGTGGGCTTGTTGTAAAGTAGTGGGGTGGTGGACTTGTTGTAAAGTAGTGGGGTAGTGGAGAGGTGGGCTTGTTGTAAAGTAGTGGAGAGGTGGCCTTGTTGTAAAGTAGTGGAGAGGTGGACTTGTTGTAAAGTAGTGGGGTAGTGGAGAGGTGGGCTTGTTGTAAAGTAGTGGGGTAGTGGAGAGATGGGCTTGTTGTAAAGTAGTGGAGAGATGGGCTTGTTGTAAAGTAGTGGAGAGATGGGCTTGTTGTAAAGTAGTGGAGAGATGGGCTTGTTGTAAAGTTGTGGGGTGGTGGACGTGTTGTAAAGTAGTGGAGAGGTGGACTTGTTGTAAAGTAGTGGAGAGATGGACTTGTTGTAAAGTAGTGGAGAGATGGGCTTGTTGTAAAGTAGTGGGGTGGTGGACTTGTTGTAAAGTAGTTGGGTGGTGGAGAGATGGGCTTGTTGTAAAGTAGTGGGGTGCTGGACTTGTTGTAAAGTAGTGGGGTAGTGGAGAGGTGGGCTTGGTATAAAGTAGTGGGGTGGTGGACTTGTTGTAAAGTAGTGGGGTAGACAGAGAGATGGGCTTGTTGTAAAGTAGTGGGGTGGTGGGCTTGTTGTAAAGTAGTGGAGAGATGGGCTTGTTGTTAAGTAGTGGGGTGGTGGAATTGTTGTAAAGTAGTGGGGTAGTGGAGAGGTGGGCTTGTTGTAAAGTAGTGGGGTGGTGGACTTGTTGTAAAGTAGTGGGGTAGTGGAGAGATGGGCTTGTTGTAAAGTAGTGGGGTGGTGGACTTGTTGTAAAGTAGTGGGGTAGTGCAGATGTGGACTTGTTGTAAAGTAGTGGAGAGGTGGGCTTGTTGTAAAGTAGTGGGGTAGTGGAGAGGTGGGCTTGTTGTAAAGTAGTGGGGTAGTGGAGAGGTGGGCTTGTTGTAAAGTAGTGGGGTAGTGGAGAGGTGTACTTGTTGTAAAGTAGTGGAGAGGTGGGCTTGTTGTAAAGTAGTGGAGAGGTGGGCTTGTTGTAAAGTAGTGGCGTGGGGGACTTGTTGTAAAGTAGTGGGGTGGTGGAGAGGTGGGCTTGTTGTAAAGTAGTGGGGTGGTGGACTTGTTGTAAAGTAGTGGGGTAGTGGAGAGATGGGCTTGTTGTAAAGTAGTGGGGTGGTGGACTTGTTGTAAAGTAGTGGGGTAGTGGAGAGGTGGGCTTGTTGTAAAATAGTGGGGT
This sequence comes from Oncorhynchus kisutch, assembly GCF_002021735.2. Lineage (NCBI taxonomy): Eukaryota > Metazoa > Chordata > Actinopteri > Salmoniformes > Salmonidae > Oncorhynchus > Oncorhynchus kisutch. The sequence continues at coordinate 38,733,416 of NC_034199.2, forward strand.
GGTGGACTTGTTGTAAAGTAGTGGGGTAGTGGAGAGGTGGACTTGTTGTAAAGTAGTGGAGAGGTGGGCTTGTTGTGGAGGACTGAGCACTGCCATGTAGATGCTAATTGTATTGTGTGCCATGGCAGCAGCGCTGGTCCTGCCAACGACCTACAAACAACTGGAGGGGACAAAAGGGCATTGAGGGACCCGGCCCGGACTGGCTCAGCAGCCACGGGGACACACACTTACGTGCAGGGAGGCAGATTCCCACACTGATACCCTGGTATGCAGCATATGCAGGCCACAAACTATGTAGTAATCAAATCAAATCAAATGTATTTATAAAGCCCTTCTTACATCAGCTGATATCTCAAAGTGCTGTACAGAAACCCAGCCTAAAACTCTAAACAGCAGGCAATGCAGGTGTAGAAGCACGGTGGCTAGGAAAAACTCCCTAGAAAGGCCAAAACCTAGGAAGAAACCTATAGAGGAACCAGGCTATGAGGGGTGACCAGTCGTCTTCTGGTTGTGCCGGGTGGAGATTATAACAGAACATGGCCAAGATGTTCAAATGTTCATAAATAACCAGCATGGTCAAATAATAATAATCACAGTAGTTGTCGAGGGTGCAGCAAGTCAGGACCTCAGGAGTAAATGTCAGTTGGCTTTTCATAGCCGATCATTAAGGGTATCTCTACCGCTCCTGCTGTCTCTAGAAAGTTGAAAACAGCAGGTCTGGGACAGGTAGCACGGTGAACAGGTCAGGATTCCATAGCCGCAGGCAGAACAGTTGAAACTGGAGCAGCAGCACGGCCAGGTGGACTGGGGACAGCAAGGAGTCATCATGCCAGGTAGTCCTTAGGCATGGTCCTAGGGCTCAGGTCCTCCGAGAGAGAGAAAGAAAGAGAGAATTAGAGAGCATACTTAAATTCACACAGGACACCGGATCAGACAGATGTCGTAGCCACAAGGACTCTAGTACAGACACCAACACTTTCACATCGACATCCTGCAGGCATAGACACAGGCAGTATGCCCTTACACTGTCACTGGGTTAGGAGCATGTTGGTCATCTTGAGAACTGTTGGTGAATTATAATTATGCTGTTTTTCCGTGGAAGATATTGCAAGTATTTCTGCATTAAAGAAAAAAACTCATACACGACTGCCTCTCTTTCCCACAGGCATTCTCACTCTCTATCTCTCACACGTTAGTCCATAATCACTCTCTACGTCTTCTGTAATCACTCTCTACGTCTTCTGTAATCACTCTCTACGTCTTCTGTAATCACTCTCTACGTCTTCTGTAATCACTCTCTACGTCTTCTGTAATCACTCTCTACGTCTTCTGTAATCACTCTACGTCTTCTGTAATCACTCTCTATGTCTTTCGTAATCACTCTCTACGTCTTCTGTAATCACTCTCTACGTCTTCCGTAATCACTCTCTACGTCTTCTGTAATCACTCTCTACGTCTTCCGTAATCACTCTCTATGTCTCTGTAATCACTCTCTATCTCACAAGTTAGTCTGTAATCACTCTCTACATCTTCCGTAATCACTCTCTACGTCTTCTGTAATTACTCTCTACGTCTTCTGTAATCACTCTCTACGTCTTCCGTAATCCCCCTCTACGTCTTCTGTAATCACTCTCTACTTCTTCCGTAATCAAAGTCTGTCACTCACTAGTAGACAGACTCTCCTCTCTGCACAGTGGGGGCTGGTGGTAATCCTGTTTGGTGAGTGGGGTGGCAGGGAGCGTGTTATCCAAACAGAGCTCACTATGTCTTTATGTGTGCAATCCGGGTGGCTTTCTTAGCTTCACTAATGGAGCTTCCAGGCCTTCATCAGGGGAACACTAGAGAGGGATAACGTAGCGGGTGTTAAATAGAGGTTTTAGGGGATTACAAAGCCCCCTGCACGGGACAGGGCCAGAGGGGCGTGACTTTATCGGATGTGAGGGATGAGGAGGATTTGGGGAGGGTGGAAGAAGTTGGGGGGTGGTTTGTTCCAGGAACAGTCACAATGACACTGCAGCGAAGGAAGGCAGCTGTAGGCAGGACAAATAAACGGTGGCCCCTCTCCGCTCTGCTCTGTACCCCTTCTTCAGACCAGCTCTGGGTGGAGGGTCACTTCTCTGTGGAGAATGTATCCACCTGGTTGGCAAAGACGGGGAGCCCTAGTGCTACTGCCATCCAAAGCATCCCCCTGTTCATTCATACCTCTCCCGCCATTTTTTTCCCCTCCCTCCCTCCCTCCCTCCCTCCCTCCCTCCCTCCCTCCCTCCCTCCCTCCCTCCCTCCCTCCCTCCCTCCCTCCCTCCCTCCCTCCCTCCCTCCCTCCCACCCTCCCTCCCTCCCTCAGTTTCCCTTAATCTCCCTCTCTCCGTGTCCACTGAGCATCAGTCACAGTCAGAACCCAGCGTGGTGTGGTGCCACTTGTTTCATTCAGCTTAGCTAAATGATGGAGTGTCTTAATTACCCCTGGTGTCAGCTTTGATCAGGGGGGGCATATATCATCTGGACTAGGCTAGGGGATGAGGGACATGCTGGCTGCTCTGCCTGGCTGCTCTGCCTGGCTGGCTGTTCTGTCTGGCTGCTCTGCCTGGCTGGCTGGCTAGCTGCTCGGCCTGGCTGGCTGGCTGGCTAGCTGCTCGGCCTGGCTGGCTGGCTGTTCGGCCTGGCTGGCTGGTTGCTCGGCCTGGCTGGCTGGCTGCTCGGCATGGCTGGCTGGCTGGCTGCTGGGCATGGCTGGCTGGCTCTTCGGCTTGGCTGGCTGCTAGGCATGGCTGGCTGGCTGGCTGCTCAGCATGGCTGGCTGCTCGGCCTGGCTGGCTGGCTGCTCGGCCTGGCTGGCTGGCTGCTCGGCATGGCTGGCTGGCTGCTCGGCATGGCTGGCTGGCTACTCGGCCTGTCTGGCTGGCTGCTCGGCCTGGCTGGCTGGCTGACTCCCTACCTGCTCCACACTACGCACAGCCTTTGATTGGTGGGCAGCAGCATGACTCATGTCACCATTCTAAACAGCATTATTAACAGTGTTGTATCTCTCCCAGAATGGAGGGAACACAGCCTCTGGGATGGAGGGATGGGGGGGGGGGGGCAGCCCCTGCTTGAGGTGTTACTGTGTAAGGACTCTTCCTGGTTGTCGCCCATTTCTTTAGGTCAGGGATCATCAACTGGATTCAGCCGCGGGACGATTTTTGTGTTGAGTGGATGGTCAGGGGGCCAGAACATAATGACTAATCATTTGTAGACTGCAAATTGACCGAAAGAAGCACAAACAGATATAACATGTGACTTAAACATCATTTCAAACATGGCTTACATTTGTATGCAATCACATACAGCACCAGTCAACAGTTTGGACACACCTACTCATTCCAGGGTTTTTCTTTATTTGGACTATTTTCTACATTGAAGTCATCAAAACTATGAAATAACACACATGGAATCATGTCGTAACCCAGAAAGTGTTAACACAAATCAAAATATATTTGATGTACATTACATTTGACATGATGTAATGTCTTTCTCTGTCCAAACCATCCAGACATAACCTCCCCCTCCCCTGCAGAGTATCCATCTCCAGTAGGAGGGGAGGGGGGGGGGGTTGGGGTGGTCTCCTTTCTCCTTCACCCTCTCCTTCCCTCTGCCCTTCTCTCTATCTCTTTCTCCTCCTTTCTCCTTCTCTTCTCTCCCCCAGGCTGGAGAATGCCTGGCAGGCCCTTTAATTGGTGCAGCCGGGGCCAGGTGTAGCCACTTGTCTCAGCCTCCCTCAGTGTTCTCTGGAGGTCTACTCAGGCTGGGCCCCTTCCCTTCCCCAGACTCATTCAAAGGGGCCACAATGCTCTCTCTACCAGGCCCCCAAGATTCAAAGGCCCTGCTGGTTTTTAACTACGCACCCCCCAGTCCAGTAAATGGCGTTCACATATCTTTTTTTTTTTGCTAAAACGGCCCCTCACAAAAAAAGGACTCCCCCTCATGTTACCCCCCAACACCTCCTTCCCAGGCCTCTCCAGCCTCCAGTTCTTTCTCCCAGGGCCTTTATTAGTTTTGTGAATTCCTGACGAACTCTTGTCCATCTCTTTGCAGTGGCTCCCGTTGGGACCTGTATCAACCCTGTTTGTCCTCCCAGGGAAAATCCTCCTGTCTTGTTCTCTCTCTATAGTAGAATATATGACTGCAGGGAATTAATGTAGATGGGAAATAGAATGGTTGATTTAGAATGAGAATTTAGAAAATGTTTCTATTTTATTCAATAATGTGCCATTAAGAAAATGTCCTATTTTTTCCCTCCCTCTGTCCCAACAGGTGATAGATGGGACGCTGGCCCCCTTCCTCTCCAAGGTGATTCAGTTTGCCAGTTCCCACGTCTACAGCTGCAGACAGTGCAGAGAGAAGGGCTTCATCTGTGAGATGTGTCAGAACGGACAGGTCATCTACCCCTTCCAGGAGAGTGCTACTAAGAGGTGAGTCCCCTGTATGCACAGATCTAGGATCAGCCCAATATCCCACTAACCCGCAACCAGGAAATGGCGGAGCGATATCTGCATGTCGCACCTTTAGCTTTTCGGGGTAATGCAGAAAACTGATCTTAGATCATGATGGCATCCTGGAGAATGAATGGAGTAAAGAGGAGTGTATCTCTGTCTCTTGTTAGTCACACCAGCTGGAAGGGGCATGGGTGATAGGGACATGGCACTGTGCTGGAGAGGAGCAGTTGATCCTCCTTGCTCTGTCCCTGTCACTGTCCTCGTCTCCTTCTGCCTGAGCCTTATGACATGCTACTGACAAGGAATGGCCCTCTCTCACCTCAGGGAGGTTTGATGTTTCACTGAAAAGGAATGGAGATCAGGAAGAGGAGAGGAGAGGACAGAGAGGAGATCAGGAAGAGGAGAGGAGAGGACAGAGAGGAGGAGAGGAGAGGAGGTCAGGAAGGGAGAGGAGAGGACAGAGAGGAGGTCAGGAAGGAAGAGGAGAGAAGAGAGAGGTCAGGAAGGAAGAGGAGAGGACAGAGAGGAAGTCAGGAAGGAAGAGGAGAGGACAGAGAGGAGGTCAGGAAGAGGAGAGGAGAGGTCAGGAAGCGAGAGGAGAGGACAGAGAGGTCAGGAAGGAAGAGGAGAGGACAGAGAGGTCAGGAAGGAAGAAGAGAGGTCAGGAAGGAAGAGGAGAGGACAGAGAGGAAGTCAGGAAGGAAGAGGAGAGGACAGAGAGGAGGTCAGGAAGGAAGAGGAGAGGAGGAGGTCAGGAAGGAAGAGGAGAGGAGGAGGTCAGGAAGGAAGAGGAGAGGACAGAGAGGAGGTCAGGAAGAGGAGAGGAGAGGACAGAGAGGTCGGGAAGGAAGAGGAGAGGTCAGGAAGGAAGAGGAGGGGTCAGGAAGGAAGAGGAGAGGATAGAGAGGAGAGGACAGAGAGGAGGTCAGGAAGGAAGAGGAGAGGACAGAGAGGTCAGGAAGGAAGAGGAGAGGACAGAGAGGAGGTCAGGAAGGAAGAGGAGAGGACAGAGAGGTCAGGAAGGAAGAGGAGAGGACAGAGAGGAGGTCAGGAAGGAAGAGGAGAGGACAGAGAGGAGATCAGGAAGAGGAGAGGAGAGGACAGAGAGGAGATCAGGAAGGGAGAGGAGAGGACAGAGAGGTCAGGAAGGAAGAGGAGAGGACAGAGAGGAGGTCAGGGAGAGGAGAAGACAGGGAGGAGGTCAGGAAGGAAGAGGAGAGGACAGGAAGGAAGAGGAGAGGACAGAGAGGTCAGGAAGGAAGAGGGGAGGACAGAGAGGTCAGGAAGGAAGAGGAGAGGACAGAGAGGAGATCAGGTAGGAAGAGGAGAGGACAGAGAGGTGGTCAGGGAGGAAGAGGAGAGCACAAAGAGGAGGTCAGGAAGGGGAGGGGACTGAAGAAATCAGGGAGAGGAGAGGACAGAGAGGTCAGTAAGGAAGAGGACAGAGAGGTCAGTAAGGAAGAGGACAGAGAGGAGGTCAGTAAGGAAGAGGACAGAGAGGTCAGTAAGGGAGAGGACAGAGAGGAGGTCAGTAAGGGAGAGGACAGAGAGGTCAGTAAGGGAGAGGACAGAGAGGAGGTCAGTAAGGAAGAGGACAGAGAGGTCAGTAAGGGAGAGGACAGAGAGGTCAGTAAGGGAGAGGACAGAGAGGAGGTCAGTAAGGGAGAGGACAGAGAGGTCAGGAAGGAAGAGGAGAGGACAGAGAGGTCAGGAAGCGAGAGGAGAGGACAGAGAGGTCAGGAAGGAAGAGGAGAGGACAGAGAGGAGGTCAGGAAGGAAGAGGAGAGGACAGAGAGGTCAGTAAGGAAGAGGACAGAGAGGAGGTCAGTAAGGGAGAGGACAGAGTGGAGGTCAGGTGAGAGCACTCTAGGCCATATTTAAAATGTGTTTATTCTTTTGGAACTTCTAAGAGTGTAATGTTTACTGTTAACTTTTGTTTGTTTGTTTCACTTTTTGGCAATGTTAACATGTGTTTCCCATGTCAATAAAGCCCTTAAATTGAATTGAGAGAGAGAGCTCTAGGCCAGAGAGCGAGAGAGCTCTAGGCGAGAGAGCTCTAGGCCAGAGAGCGAGAGAGCTCTAGGCCAGAGGGGGAGAGAGCTCTAGGCCAGAGGGGGAGAGAGCTCTAGGCCAGAGAGGGAGAGAGAGAGAGCTCTAGGCCAGAGAGGGAGAGAGAGAGAGCTCTAGGCCAGAGAGGGAGAGAGAGAGCTCTAGGCCAGAGAGGGAGAGGGAGAGAGAGCTCTAGGCCAGAGGGGGAGAGAGCTCTAGGCCAGAGGGGGAGAGAGCTCTAGGCCAGAGGGGGAGAGAGCTCTAGGCCAGAGAGGGAGAGAGAGAGAGCTCTAGGCCAGAGAGGGAGAGAGAGAGCTCTAGGCCAGAGAGGGAGAGGGAGAGAGAGCTCTAGGCCAGAGAGGGAGAGAGAGAGAGGAGAGAGAGAGCTCTAGGCCAGGGAGGGAGGGAGAGAGAGAGAGAGCTTTAGGCCAGAGGGGGAGAGAGCTCTAGGTCAGAGAGAGAGAGCTCTAGGCCAGAGAGAGAGAGAGAGAGAGAACTCTAGGCCAGAGAGGGAGAGAGAGCTCTAGGCCAGAGAGAGAGAGAGAGAGAGAGAGAGAGAGAGCTCTAGGCCAGAGAGGGAGAGAGAGAGAGCTCTAGGCCAGAGAGAGGGAGAGGGAGGCTCTGCTCACACTTACTGGCCTGAGGCCAAACCACGACCAACAACATTGGACACTCTATGGAACAAAAAGCCTTCACTATATCATCCTGGAATATCCAAGGCCTGAGGTCATCTGCCTTTGGCCTAAAGAGCAGGAACCCGGACTTCACCAAAGAAATCGGTAATACAGACATTGTCATCCTGCAAGAAACCTGGTATAGAGGAGACGGACCCACTGGTTGCCCTCTAGGTTACAGAGAGCTGGTAGTCCCATCCAACAAACTACCAGGTGTGAAACAGGGAAGGGACTCAGGGGGTATGCTAATTTGGTATAGAGCAGTCATAACTCACTCATTAATCAAAACAGGAACATTTTACATTTGGCTTGAAATTCAAAAGGAAATGATCTTAACAGAGAAAAATGTCCTCCTGTGTGCTACCTATATCCCCCCACTAGAAGCCCCATACTTGAATGAAGACAGCTTCTCCACCCTGGAGGGGGAAATCAATCATTTCCAGGCCCAGGGACATGTACTAGTCTGTGGTGACCTAAATGCCAGAACCGGACAAGAACCTGACACCCTCAGCACACAGGGGGACAAACACCTGCCTGGAAGTGACAGCATTCCCTCCCACATATGCCCAATGGTAGGCTTCGAGGGGACTCCTATGGTAGGTACACCTATAGCTCATCTCTTGGCAGTAGTACTGTAGACTACTTTATCACTGACCTCAACCCAGAGTCTCTCAGAGCATTCACAGTCAGCCCACTGACACCCCTATCAGACCACAGCAAAATCACAGTCTACTTAAACAGAGCAATACTCTATCATGAGGCATCAAAGCCAATGGAACTGAGTAATATTTAGAAATGCTATAGATGGAAGGAATGTAGTTTGGAAACCTACCAAAAAACAATTAGGCAACAACAAATTCAATCCCTTTTAGACAATTTCCTGGGTAAAACATTCCACTGTAATAGTGAAGGTGTAAACTTGGCAGTAGAAAATCGTAACAGTATATTTGACCTCTCAGCTTCCCTATCAAATCTAAAAATCTCAAATAGAAAACCGAAGAAAATGAACAACAATGACAAATGGTTTGATGAAGAATGCAAAAATCTAATAAAGAAATTGAGAAACCTGTCCAACCAAAAACATAGAGACCTGGAAAACCTGAGTCTACGCCTTCACTATGGTGAATCACTAAAACAATACAGAAATACACTACGGAAAAAGAAGGAACAGCACGTCAGAAATCAGCTCAATGTAATTGAAGAATCCATAGACTCTAACCACTTCTGGGAAAATTGGAAAACACTAAACAAACAACAACACAAAGAATTATCTATCCAAAATGGAGATGTATGGGTAAACCACTTCTCCAATATTTTTGGCCCTATAACAAAGAATAAAGAGCAAAAACATATACATGATCAAATACAGATCTTAGAATCAACTATTAAAGACAACCAGAACCCACTGGATTCTCCAATTACATTACATGAGTTACAGGACTAAATAAAAACCCTCCAACCCAAAAGGCCTGTGGTGTTGATGGTATCCTCAATGAAATGATCAAATATACAGACAACAAATTCCAATTGGCTATACTAAAACTCTTTAACATCATCTTTAGCTCTGGCATCTTCCCCAATATTTAGAACCAAGGACTGATCACCCAAATCCACAAAAGTGGAGACAAATTTGACCCCAATAACTACCGTGGGATATGCGTCAACAGTAACCTTGGGAAAATCCTCTGCATTATCATTAACAGCAGACTCGTACATTTCCTCAATGAAAGCAATGTACTGAGCAAATTTCAAATTGGCTTTTTACCAAATTACCGTACAACAGACCATGTATTCACCCTGCACTCCCTAATTGACAACCAAACAAACCAAAACAAATGCAAAGTCTTCTCATGCTTTGTTGATTTCAAAAAAGCCTTCGACTCAATTTGGCATGAGGGTCTGCTATACAAACTGATGGAAAGTGGTGTTGGGGGTAAAACATACGACATTATAAAATCCATGTACACAAACAACAAGTGTGCGGTTAAAATTGGCAAAAAACACACACATTTCTTCACACAGGGTCGTGGGGTGAGACAGGGATGCAGCTTAAGCCCCACCCTCTTCAACATATATATCAACGAATTGGCGCAGGCACTAGAGAAGTCTGCAGCACCCGGCCTCACCCTACTAGAATCCGAAGTCAAATGTCTGCTGTTTTCTGATGATCTGGTGCTTCTGTCACCAACCAAGGAGGGCCTACAGCAGCACCTAGATCTTCTGCACAGATTCTGTCAGACCTGGGCCCTGACAGTAAATCTCAGTAAGACCAAAATAATGGTGTTCTAAAAAAGGTCCAGTCACCAGGACCACAAATACAAATTCCATCTAGACACTGTTGCCCTAGAGCACACAAAAAACTATACATACCTTGGCCTAAACATCAGCGCCACAGGTAACTTCCACAAAGCTGTGAACGATCTGAGAGACAAGGCAAGAAGGGCATTCTATGCCATCAAAAGGAACATACATTTCAACATACCAATTAGGATTTGGCTAAAAATACTTGAATCAGTCATAAAGCCCATTGCCCTTTATGGTTGTGAGGTCTGGGGTCCGCTCACCAACCAAGACTTCACAAAATGGGACAAACACCAAATTGAGACTCTGCACGCAGAATTCTGCAAAAATATCCTCTGTGTACAACGTAGAACACCAAATAATGCATGCAGAGCAGAATTAGGCCGATACCCACTAATTATCAAAATCCAGAAAATAGCCGTTAAATTCTATAACCACATAAAAGGAAGCGATTCCCAAACCTTCCATAACAAAGCCATCACCTACAGAGAGATGAACCTGGAGAAGAGTCCCCTAAGCAAGCTGGTCCTGGGGCTCTGTTCACAAACACACCCTACAGAGCCCCAGGACAGCAGCACAATTAGAGCCAACCAAATTATGAGAAAACAAAAAGATAATTACTTGACACATTGGAAAGAATTAACAAAAAACTGAGCAAACTAGAATTCTATTTGGCCCTAAACAGAGAGTACACAGTGGCAGAATACCTGACCAAATTAAGGAAAGCTTTGACTATGTACAGACTCAGTGAGCATAGCCTTGCTATTGAGAAAGGCCGCCGTAGGCAGACATGGCTCTCAAGAGAAGACAGGCTATGTGCACACTGCCCACAAAATGAGGTGGAATCTGAGCTGCACTTCCTAACCTCCTGCCCAATGTATGACCATATTAGAGAGACATATTTCCCTCAGATTACACAGATCCACAAAGAATTCGAAAACAAATCCAATTTTGATAAACTCCCATATCTACTGAGTGAAATTCCACAGTGTGCCATCACAGCAGCAAGATTTGTGACCTGTTGCCACAAGAAAAGGGCAACCAGTGAAGAACAAACACCATTGTAAATACAACCCATATTTATGCCTATTTATTTTATCTTGTGTCCTTTAACCATTTGTACATTGTTAAAACACTGTATATATATATAATATGACATTTGTAATGTCTTTATTGTTTTGAAACTTCTGTATGTGTAATGTTTACTGTTAATTTTGATTGTTTACTTCACTTTATATATTCACTTTATATAGTATCTACTAATAAACAATCAAAATTATCTACCTCACTTGCTTTGGCAATGTTAACACGTTTCCCATGCCAATAAAGCCCCTTGAATTCAATTGAATTGAGAGAGCTCTAGGCCAGAGAGGGAGAGAGAGAGAGAGCTCTAGGCCAGAGAGGGAGAGAGAGCTCTAGGCCAGAGAGGGAGGGAGGGCGGGAGCTATAGGCCAGAGAGAGAGGGAGGGAGAGTGAGATCTCTAGGCCAGAGAGAGAGGGAGGGAGAGATCTAGGCCAGATAGGGAGGGAGGGCGGGAGCTCTAGACCAGAGAGAGAGGGAGGGAGAGTGAGATCTCTAGGCCAGATAGGGAGGGAGGGTGGGAGCTCTAGACCAGAGAGAGAGGGAGGGAGAGTGAGATCTCTAGCCCAGAGAGAGAGGGGGGCGAGAGAGAGAGCTCTAGGCCAGGGAGGGGGGGGGGCGAGAGAGAGAGAGCTCTAGGCCAGGGAGGGAGAGAGATCTAGGCCAGAGAGAGAGGGAGGGAGGGCGATTGCTCTAGGCCAGGTAGGGAGGGAGAGATCAAGGCCAGAGAGGGAGGGAGGGCGAGAGCTCTAGGCCAGAGGGAGGGAGGGCGAGAGAGAGAGAGAGAGAGGGAGGGAGGGAGGGAGAGAGAGAGAGAGAGAGAGAGAGGGAGAGAGAGAGAGAGAGAGGGAGAGAGAGAGAGAGAGAGAGAGAGAGAGAGGGAGAGAGAGGGAGAGAGGGAGAGAGAGAGAGAGAGAGAGAGAGAGAGAGAGAGAGAGAGGGAGAGGGAGAGGGAGAGACAGACACAGACACACAGACAGACCTGGTTGTGTCAGCATTAATAACATAACCTTGGACACTCAGTCAGTTTGCCTTTGGCATTTTTTTCAATTTTGTTGCCTTACAACCTGGAATTAAAATTAGATTTTTGGGGTGTTTGTATCGTTTGATTTACACAACATGCCTACCATTTTGAAGACACAAAATATTTTTTCTTGTGAAACAAACAAGAAATTAGACAACAAAAAAAATAACGATCTAGGTACATAACGATTCACCCACCCAAAGTCAATACTTTGTAGAGCCACCTTTTGCAGGAATTACAGCTGCAAGTCTCTTGGGGTATGTCTCTATAAGCTTGGCACATCTAGCCACTGGGATTTTTGCCCATTCTTCAAGGCAAAACTGCTCCAGCTCCTTCAAGTTGGATGGGTTCCACTGGTGTATAGCAATCTTGAAGTCATACCACTGATTCTCAATTGGTTTGAGGTCTGCGCTTTGACTAGGCCATTCAAAGACATTGAAATGTTTCCCCTTAAACCACTCAAGTGTTTCTTTAGCAGTATGCATGGGGTCATTTGGGGCGGTAGCATAGCCTAGTGGTTAGAGCGTTGGACTAGTAACCGAAAGGTCAAGATCAAATCCCTGCGCTGACAAGGTACAAATCTGTCGTTCTGCCCCTGAACAAGGCAGTTAACCCTAGGCTGCCATTGAGAATAAGAACTTGTTCTTAACTGACTTGCCTAGTAAAATAAAGGTAAAATATATATATTTTTTTTAATTGTCCTGCTGGAAGGTGAACAGGTTTCCCTCAAGAATTTCCCTGTATTTAGCGCCACATTCCTTCAATTCTGACCAGTTTCCCAGTCCCTGCCGATGAGGAAAACATCCACACAGCATGATGCTGCCACCACCATGCTTCACTGTGGGGATAGTGTTCTCGGGGTGATGAGAGTTTTTTTCCTTGATCGCCAAAAAGCTGCATTTTTGTCTCACCTTCTTCCATATGTTTGGGGAGTCTCCCACGTGCCTTTTGGGAAATACCAAACATGTTTGCTTATTTTTTTCTTTAAGCAATGGCTTTTTTTCTGGCCACTCTTCCGTAAAGGCCATCTCTGTGGAGTATACTGCTTAAAGTGGTCCTATGGACAGATACTCCAATCTCCGCTGTGGAGCTTTGAAACTCCTTCAGGGTTATTTTTGGTCTCTTTGTTGCCTCTCTGTTTAATGCCCTCCTTTCCTGGTCTGTGACATTTGACTTTCCTAAAATAAAGTGTTGATCTTAACTGACCTAAGAGAGCATTTTTTACCAGGATTAAATGTCAGGAATTGTGAAAAACTGTGTTTAAATGTATTTGTCTATATGTAAACTTCAGACTTCAACTATATATATATATATATATATATATATATATATATATATACATACACATACACACACACACACACAGTGGGGCAGAAAAGTATTTAGTCAGCCACCAATTGTGCAAGTTTTCCCACTTAAAAAGATGATTTTCATCATAGGTACACTTCAACTATGACAAAACAACAGTAAAAATACAGGCAGTAGGGAGGCTATAAAAGTAGCGAAGCTACATACAGACACCTGTAGTCAGGCTTATTGAGGTAGTATGTACATGTAGGTATCGTTAAAGTGACTGTGCGTATATGATGAACAGAGAGTAGCAGCAGCGTAGAAGAGGGTTTGGGGGGGGGGGGGGGGGGGCAGCACACAATGCAAATGGTCCAGTTCAGGAGTCTCATGGCTTGGGGGTAAAAACTGTTGAGAAGCCTTTTTGTCCTAGACTTGGCACTCCGGTACCGCTTGCCTTGTGGTAGTAGAGAGAACAGTCTGTGGGTGGGGTCTTTGACAATTTTTAGGGCCTTCCTCTGACACCGCCTGGTGTAGAGGTCCTGGATGGCAGGCAGCTTAGCCCCAGTGATGATCTGGGCCGTACGCACTACCCTCTGTAGTGCCTTGCGGTCAGAGACCGAGCTATTGCCGTACCAGGCAGTGATGCAAACAGTCAGGATGCTCTCGATGTTGCAGCTGTAGAATCTTTTGAGGATCTCAGGACCCATATAAAATCTTTTTAGATTCCTGAGGGGGAATAGGCTTTGTAGTGCCCTCTTCACGACTGTCTTGGTGTGTTTGGACCATTCTAGTTTGTTGGTGATGTGGACACCAAGGAACTTGAAGCTCTCAACCTGCTCCACTACAGCCCCGTCGATTTGATATGTTGAGTCTGATGCATTCCATAATCATGCTCTACAATATTGTGTATTCCAATTTATTGTCTCTTTTGACCCTTCAAAATGTCTCTCTACATGTCGTTCTTTTCAGGCACAGTAGATGCTTTCACCATTCTATGTTCCATACTTTTAGTAGATGCTTTCACCATTCTATGTTCCATACGTTTAGTAGATGCTTTCACCATTCTATGTTCCATACGTTTAGTAGATGCTTTCACCATTCTATGTTCCATACGTTTAGTAGATGCTTTCACCATTCTATGTTCCATACGTTTAATAGATGCTTTCACCATTCTATGTTCCATACGTTTAGTAGATGCTTTCACCATTCTATGTTCCATACGTTTAGTAGATGCTTTCACCATTCTATGTTCCATACGTTTAGTAGATGCTTTCACCATTCTATGTTCCATACGTTTTAGGATGCAATCTCATCTTTTCTTCTAGTCATTGAGATACTTACAGCGCTTTCAGAAAGTTTTCACAGCTCTTGTCTTTTACCAAAATCAAATCAAATGTATTTATATCAGCTGATATCTCAAAGTGCTGTACAGAAACCCAGCCTAAAACTCCAAACAGCAAGTAATGCAGGTGTAGAAGCACGGTGGCTAGGAAAAACTCCCTACCACATTTTGTTGTGTTACAGCCTGAATTTAAAATGTATTACATTTAGATTTTGTGGCACTGGCCTACACACAATACCCAATGTCAAAGTGGAATTACGTTTTTTTTTTAAATAAAATATTGTACAATCCAGTTGTGTAAAGCTCTTAGAGAATTACCCGTAAAGACTCACACCTTTGGCAGCAATGATTCTAACATGTATTGACTCAGGGGTGTGAATACTTATGTAAATTTGATATTTCTGTATTTCATTTTCGATAAATGTGCACTTTGCCATTATGGGGTATTATGTTTAGATGGGGGAGAAAGAAATCAATTGAATCCATTTTGAATTCAGGCTGTAACACAAACAAATGTGGAATAAGTCAAGGGGTATGAGTACTTCCTGAAGGCACTGTATGTAGTAAAGATGCATATGTATTGCTCAGCTGATGGAATGATGGATGGAATGATGGATGGAATGATGAATGGAATGATGAATGGAATTATGAATGGAATGATGGAATGATGAATGGAAGGATGGAATGATGAATGGAATGATGGAATGATGAATGGAATGATGGATGGAATGATGGATGGAATAATGGATGGAATGATGGAATGATGAATGGAATGATGAAATTATGTATGGAATGATGAAATGATGGATGGAATGATGAATCGAATGATGGATGGAATGATGGATGAATTGATGGAATGATGGATGAATTGATGGAATGATGGATGGAATTATGAATGGAATGATGGAATGATGAATGGAATGATGGAATGATGGATGGAATGATGAATGGAATGATGGATGGAATGATGGATGGAATAATGAATGGAATGATGAATGGAATGATGAAATTATGTATGGAATGATGAAATGATGGATGGAATGATGAATTGAATGATGGATGAATTGATGGAATGATGGATGGAATGATTGATGGAATGATGAATGAATGATTGATGGAATGATGGATTGAATGATTGATGGAATGAGGAATGGAATGATGGATGGAATAATGAATGGAATGATGGAATGATGAATGGAATGATGAAATGATGGATGGAATGATGGAATGATTGATGGAATGATGGATGAAATGATTGATGGAATGATGAATCGAATGATGGATGGAATGATGAATGGAATGATGAATGGAATGATGGATGGAGAGACAGCCACCGGTGTAGTATGCTGTCCTGTCCTATAGACACCTGGCAGGATGGCAACAGGTAGTACATCTTAGACAGACTGGGCTGAACTGAACAGGGCCATTAAAACTACATTTTATCCACATTTTTACTATTGTGATGTTTTCCCTCTGATTTACAATACATTTCTGACATTGGTGAAATCGACCAGCCTGCAATCACCACAGATTGTTGTTGTATTTTGGTGTGTGTGTGTGTGTGTGTGTGTGTGTGTGTGTGTGTGTGTGATCCAGATGTGATGTCTGCGGAGCGGTGTTCCATACAGAGTGTCGTCAGAAGGCCCAGCCATGTCCACGCTGTGTCCGCAGGGAGCTCCACCACACGAGACCCTCGTCCTTCTGGAGCCCTAACGACGATACACCAGGCTGCTTCACAATGCCCTACCAGGACACCTGATCACACACAGAGAGAGAAACAACGGACCCACTCCACAGAGCTGCTCTTACCAAAGTGTGTGTGTGTGTGTGTGTGTGTGTGTGTGTGTGTGTGTGTGTGTGTGTGTGTGTGTGTGTGTGTGTGTGTGTGTGTGTGTGTGTGTGTGTGTGTGTGTGTGTGTGTGTGTGTGTGTGTGTGTGTGTGTGTGAGAGAGAGAGAGAGTCGGCCAGGATACACAGTAACAGAAGTGTCGATGACTAAGCAAGGATCATGCTCCCTGACACACCTGCTTTTTGATCCGACATCACTCTCACCTGGGAGAGATTGACACTAACGCAACACCCACTGGAGAGGAACTACTCTGCTTTCTGCATGAGAAACACTATTTTCACGCCACTTTAAACAGCTATGACCGGAAGCAGGGGTTGGAACCATTTGTTTTTTAAATTTCATTCCACTGTTCTAATCTGCAAAATAAAGTTCCAAAAAGTACTGGTTTATATGGTTCTTCTGTTCCTTTTTAAACCTCCGAAATATATACAGTACCAATCACAAATTGACACACCTAGTTTTCTTTATTTTTACTATTTTCTACATTGTAGAATAATAGTGAAGACGTCAAAACTATTACAATTACACATATTGAATCATGTAGTAACCCCCAAAAGAGTCCGGTGACAATTGGTGGCTACTTACTTTGGTTACTACATGATTGGGCTCGTAGCCACAGTATTGAAGGATGCGTTTGCTTATTTAACTCGTCTATTACCCTTTGGAGCCCCTCTATAACCCAGGGTTTCCCAAACGCGGTCCTTCAATAACCAACTCACCATAAGTTTGATGGTGAGTTGGTTATTTAAAAAACATGTTTTAACCTTATTTAACTAGGTAAGTCAGTTATGAACAGATTCTTATTTACAATCATGGCCTACCCCGGGCCAAACCCGGACGACACTGGGCCAGTTGTGCACCCATCTCTAACCTGGCAGCTCTTTATCTGGACATGTTCAATAGAAGGGTCCAAGACTGACATGAAACTAGAATGAGTTTGAGTCATAGTCATTTCACATATCATGTTTTCTTAATCCTGGTTAAATAAGGGCAACTAGTCCTGTCCTCTGAGGCTAGAGGCTGGTGGAGTTATTGACTGTCCAGTATATTCAGCAGGGAAAGCTCTTTCAGGTCAGCCCTACATCTCCAGGCCAAATTACAGTCCAGGGAAAACACCATGCGTGGCTTAGTTCTGTTACACAAGCCAAGCCGTCACAAACCCACAGGAGCTGGGACTGTGATGGCTCACTGCTCTCACTCTGGAGCCATATCAAGTGTGTGTGTGTGTGTGTAGGTTTTTCCATTACCGGAACTATACTTGGGGCAATAATATACATTTTTCTTTTCATTGTTGCCTTTTTCTCTCCTCTGTTTCTTGTCCTTTTTGAGGTACTGTGCTTTAATCGTGTAAAACTTTAAAAGACTGAAGTTGAGTGTCTTCCCTATGCAACTAGGTCTTTATAGTCATACTCTGCTTTCTCTAGAATACATTTCTCTGGTTATCACTGTCCTCTTTTCTTCCCATGTCGTCTCATCTCTCCTGGAAGGGCCCTATTATCTGGTCATCCAAGTTCTGGTAGTTTATTTGTCCATGTATTTGTATGTAAGTGTGTTAGTTTTCCTGTGGTTTACATTTGAAGTAACAAGTCATATCATTTCTGGAAATGTCTTGCATTGAGTGAAAACTGGATAATGGCTCTAAACCAGGGTGTTGGTGTTGGCTGACACTGAGCCAGCGATACTAAGCTGCACTAATGCCCCGGACAAGGTCCAATTAACAGCTAGCTAAGTGGGTGTGCTTGTTTAAATGCAGCTACATTATCGTTTTGGCATGTTGCCCTATCAATTATTCTGCCAGTATTGTTTTTTGTGTTGTGTAATAAATCACCTTTCTTTTTGTGTGTGAATGCATAATGAGTACATGCTTTTGAACATTTCATTAATGGTATTTATTGAGTGTCTGTACGTTCGCCTGCCTTAACAGCCTGTTGACGTGTTCCTTACAGCGATAATGTAGTCTGTGTGAGACTAATGTGTGGGCTTCTATCTTTAATCATGCCACCGTGCCTCAGATTCCCATTTAGTATTGAACCATGTTTCTGTTTGTTCATTGTATAGACCGAGGTCCAAAAACGACGGTCGCTGTTGCTTGAATAAGGGTGCCTACTCCAATCAGGAAGGCAACGGAGAATATATCTTAAATGTGATGTTTTGTTTTAATTGGCTTCTAGCAAGGCTCCTCAATGTACAACTAGTAATGTGCTGAGGGGACAGGGAGGGTATATAAACTTCTGTTCTTTGAAGTAAAACGCTGTACATAAATGCAGTAAAATGTACATAACTAAAGTCAGAGTGCAGACTCTTACACTGCTGATGTTCGCTCTGTGATCGTCTGTAACGGCTTCTCTTAACGTGTGTTGATCTTTTAAACATCAGGGATTCATGTCCACTGTAAATGGTGAACAATATTGTCCCTACTGAGGGGACTGATGAGGGCATTGAACCAAAGGGAATAATCCCCCTGGACATGTCTTTCTGTTTGGACTCGGAGTCCCAAATAGGGATTTATTTACTTCCATGTGCCTTCGCACCATGAGCCCTTGGTTTCTGAATTACTGCACCCTGATTTTCGTTACTGTGTTTTTCTTCACTTCAGTGTTTTACTCTGCCTTTGTTACATTGTGTTACATTGGCCCAATATTTAGTGTATTTATGTTGTGCACCAACCACCATCATGTCTGTCTGGACTTCAGCACTGTTTCAGGTTAATCTACCGTTCTGCCTTGGTTTCAGACTGTATCTCAGCCAACAGACAACCCCTGTGTCTGACCGTTCTGCCTTGGTTTCAGACTGTATCTCAGCCAACAGACAACCTGTGTCTGACCGTTCTGCCTTGGTTTCAGACTGTATCTCAGCCAACAGACAACCCCTGTGTCTGACCGTTCTGCCTTGGTTTCAGACTGTATCTCAGCCAACAGACAACCTGTGTCTGACCGTTCTGCCTTGGTTTCAGACTGTATCTCAGCCAATAGACAACCCCTGTGTCTGACCGTTCTGCCTTGGTTTCAGACTGTATCGCTGCCAACAGACAACCTCTGTGTCTGACCGTTCTGCCTTGGTTTCAGACTGTATCTCAGCCAACAGACAACCTCTGTACCTGACCGTTCTGCCTTGGTTTCAGTCTGTATCTCAGCCAACAGACAACCCCTGTGTCTGACCGTTCTGCCTTGGTTTCAGACTGTATCTCAGCCAATAGACAACCCCTGTGTCTGACCGTTCTGCCTTGGTTTCAGACTGTATCTCAGCCAACAGACAACCCCTGTGTCTGACCGTTCTGCCTTGGTTTCAGACTGTATCTCAGCCAACAGACAACCCCTGTGTCTGACCGTTCTGCCTTGGTTTCAGACTGTATCTCAGCCAACAGACAACCCCTGTGTCTGACCGTTCTGCCTTGGTTTCAGTCTGTATCGCCGCCAACAGACAACCCCTGTGTCTGACCGTTCTGCCTTGGTTTCAGACTGTATCTCAGCCAACAGACAACCCCTGTGTCTGACCGTTCTGCCTTGGTTTCAGTCTGTATCTCAGCCAATAGACAACCCCTGTGTCTGACCGTTCTGCCTTGGTTTCAGACTGTATCGCAGCCAACAGACAACCCCTGTGTCTGACCGTTCTGCCTTGGTTTCAGACTGTATCGCAGCCAACAGACAACCCCTATGTCTGACCGTTCTGCCTTGGTTTCAGTCTGTATCTCAGCCAACAGACAACCCCTGTGTCTGACCGTTCTGCCTTGGTTTCAGACTGTATCTCAGCCAACAGACAACCCCTGTGTCTGACCGTTCTGCCTTGGTTTCAGTCTGTATCTCAGCCAACAGACAACCCCTGTGTCTGACCGTTCTGCCTTGGTTTCAGACTGTATCTCAGCCAACAGACAACCCCTGTGTCTGACCGTTCTGCCTTGGTTTCAGTCTGTATCTCAGCCAACAGACAACCTCTGTACCTGACCGTTCTGCCTTGGTTTCAGACTGTATCGCAGCCAACAGACAACCTCTGTGTCTGACCGTTCTGCCTTGGTTTCAGACTGTATCTCAGCCAACAGACAACCCCTGTGTCTGACCGTTCTGCCTTGGTTTCAGACTGTATCTCAGCCAACAGACAACCCCTGTGTCTGACCGTTCTGCCTTGGTTTCAGACTGTATCGCCGCCAACAGACAACCCCTGTGTCTGACCGTTCTGCCTTGGTTTCAGACTGTATCGCAGCCAACAGACAACCTCTGTACCTGACCGTTCTGCCTTGGTTTCAGACTGTATCTCAGCCAACAGACAACCTCTGTACCTGACCGTTCTGCCTTGGTTTCAGTCTGTATCTCAGCCAACAGACAACCTCTGTACCTGACCGTTCTGCCTTGGTTTCAGTCTGTATCTCAGCCAACAGACAACCTCTGTACCTGACCGTTCTGCCTTGGTTTCAGTTTGTATCTCAGCCAACAGACAACCTCTGTACCTGACCGTTCTGCCTTGGTTTCAGTCTGTATCTCAGCCAACAGACAACCTCTGTACCTGACCGTTCTGCCTTGGTTTCAGTCTGTATCTCAGCCAACAGACAACCTCTGTACCTGACCCCTCGTTCCTCCTGCTGTTCTTTCTTCTTTTCTCTTTTTACCACTGATGCCAATAAAACAAACTACTACAGCGTGGTGTGGGCAGTGATGTTGTGATCTGGCTTGTCATTTCACATCAGCGACATGACATACTATAGGGACAGAAGGTTTTCCTGAGCAGGAGAAGTAGACCAGTTGAAAAGCATAGCCTCCACAGAGATGTTTCTTCTCTGGTCATACATGGTCTGGAAAACCCCATGGCCCTAGTTAAACAATACATTATGCACTATATATGAAATACATAATTATTATCTGGTTATAACTCAGAACAAACCTAAGAATGGTTACAGAGTGGAACAACTGATTCAGTTCTGTCTATTTCTACTATAGTTCTGTTAATGGTCCGGATGGTTCCTATTGGGCTTGGTTGGGTTTGGTTTAGGGCCAGAGAAGGTCCAAACACTAACTCTTGACTCTCATTAATCCCAAATTACAACCTAACTTCCAGATGGATCAGGTTTCCTGGAGGAGAACCAAGAGCCAGCCAGAGGACCTGTCATAAACCACACTATACTACCAGCCTTGTAATGTAATGTAAGATGGTGCACCAAGGATCTGATTGAGTTCTACCACTCGCTTTGTGTCCTTTTTTAATACTGAATTGTATTACATTGCTTACGCTGGCACGTTATCTCTCGTTCTATCCTTTTCAAAAGTTAAGGTCTGGAAGAACCCTAAAGACATTGGGTTAATTCATTGGCATGACCTCATGGGTGAGACAACATCCACCTGGTATCACATTCTACCAACTCTCCAGCCTGACATAGGAGTAGATAGGAGTTGCCCCGAACCACTAATACAGGGTCAGATATTATTTCATCCAACCCAATTGTTAATGGTAGGATTATCATCTGATCCTAGATCTGTGGTTGGGGCATACAGCAGCCAATGGGATCCCTGTTCCATCTGTCAGGGAAAACCACTGAGTCCACACAAAGCTTGAGAAACCCACTCTCCTACCACCCCCTGCTCTGGTGGCCTCTTCCCCAATCCCCATGTAGTTTACTGTGTCAACGCTCCACTTTTCCTCCCTGCCTTTTTCCCTGTCCTGCGGCAGGCAGCAGCCATTTCTCCTGGTCTGGTCTTTGGAGAGAGTGAGAGATGAAGCACTAAAGCTGACAGGCAGTAATCCACAGGCATCTGAGGACCCATTTGAGACCCGACGATGGGCTGCAACACGCCAGCCTGTCGTGGATGTGTGCCCGCCTGTCGTGGATGTGTGCCCGCCTGTCGTGGATGTGTGCCAGCCTGTTGTGGATGTGTGCCCGCCTGTTGTGGATGTGTGCCAGCCTGTTGTGGATGTGTGCCAGCCTGTCGTGGATGTGTGCCAGCCTGTTGTGGATGTGTGCCAGCCTGTCGTGGATGTGTGCCAGCCTGTCGTGGATGTGTCCAGCCTGTTGTGGATGTGTGCCAGCCACATTTTTTTTTTCATGAAGTGGCAGAGAGATCTGAAAGGTTTGGGTTGTTTTTAGAGGGTCCTTGAGCCTTGCCGCTCTGTTGATTCCAAACCCCATTAAGATCTTAATGTTGGGCAGGTCAGAGTTGAAGTCTCATCTCTCTGTCCTCTCTCTCTCTTCTAAATGGAGCCCTCACACATTTATTTCCCTGGGGGACACAAGGGTTACAGGCTTTGTAACCATTTAAGATTTAAAACAGATTTTCAGTGTGAGGTTGTTTTAACTACACAAAGTATGTGAGTGTTTTCTCTCTGTAAATGGATGAGTGGGAGGATGGAACCATTCCATCTCTGTTATTGGAAATGCATATACTGTAGTTACCAGAGGAATGAAAGCCCTGTAAAATGTCAATGGCCTTTGAAACTATGAACTCTGCATGCAAAATGTGGTTGAAAGAAAATGCGCTCAGCCTTTAGTTCCTGTCCTTGTTCCGTCTGCAGGCTTCCCAAACGAGGCAAGAGTCTGCAGGCTTCCCAACCAGTCCAAAACAAGGCAAGAGTCTGCAGGCTTTCCAACCAGTCCCAAACAAGGCAAGAGTCTGCAGGCTTTCCAACCAGTCCCAAACAAGGCAAGAGTCTGCAGGCTTTCCAATCAGTCCAAAACCATGCTAGTCAGCAGGCTTCCCACAAGTTCCAAACCAGGCAAGAGAAAACTGTAACAGAACAATGTGTGTGTGTTCAAATGGTGTATCGCCTGACTCATTTGCCTGTGATTTGTATTGAGGAGCAGGCAAATTGAACCTGAGTGTCGACCGTGCTTAATTGTCATTGCCAATTAGTGCGTTGTCAGCGGCCACAATGGCTCAACTGTAGCGAGCGGAACACGATCCTTTGTGCTTCTCCAGTGGCCCGGGGGCCGGTCAAGACTCATTTAGGGCCTTGACAACAAGAGAGGAGAAATGCCATCAGAAAAAGAAAACAAAAGATGGTTTAAGGAGAAAAAGACGATGGGAGAGATGATGGGTGTAAAGGGAGAGGGAGGAGGGAGTAACATGGGATGGAACGCGAGGGGTGAGGGTCTGTGCTTGTGAAAGGAGGAAAATAGTGGCTTTGAAACCCCCCCCCCCCCCCCCCCCCGTTCTCTGACACACACACACACACACACACTGGCCCCCTGACGTTGAGCAGCCATACAAAGGCACACTGGACCCTGCTGTTCCGGGTGACCTGGATCAGAGAGAGAGTAGCTAGTACTGCTGCTCTGGAGAATTACAACTGTTGCCTCATGGTATATTCAGACTGGGGCCTCTAGTTTGGACCTATGTCCTTGTGTGAAAGCCTATGAATCAAAATTTTAGATAGTTGGTCTGTTCAGAAAAAATGTGCTTTACTTATGTTAGTAGATCGGTTGGGGTCAGTTCCATTTTATTAAAATTAAAATTAAAGAATTTAAGAGGCCATTTATTTTCAAAGAGGAATTTTATATTCATTAAGTGGAATCCCAATCCACTTCCTTAGTTGACTGAAGAAAGATGGAGTTGACCTATAATCTGTCACAACCCTACCCCCTCTATAACCTGTCACAACCCACCCCCCTCTCTAACCTGTCACAACGCAACCCCCTCTATAACCTGTCACAACCCAACCCCCTCTCTAACCTGTCACAACCCAACCCCCTCTATAACCTGTCACACCACAACCTCCTCTCTAACCTGTCACAACCCAACCCCCTCTCTAACCCATCACAACCCAACCCAACCCCCTCTCTAACCTGTCACAACACAACCCAACCCCCTCTCTAACCCATCACAACCCAACCCAACCCAACCCCCTCTCTAACCCATCACATCACAACACAACCCAACCCCCTCTCTAACCTGTCACAACACAACCCAACCCGCTCTATAACCTGTCACAACCCAACCCCCTCTCTAACCTGTCACAACCCAACCCCCTCTCTAACCTGTCACAACACAACCCAACCCCCTCTATAACCTGTCACAACCCAACCCCCTCTCTAACCTGTCACAACCCAGCCCAACCCCCTCTCTAACCCATCACAACCCAACCCAACCCCCTCTCTAACCCATCACAACACAACCCAACCCCCTCTCTAACCTGTCACAACACAACCCAACCCCCTCTATAACCTGTCACAACCCAACCCCCTCTCTAACCTGTCACAACCCAACCCCCTCTCTAACCCATCACAACCCAACCCAACCCCCTCTATAACCTGTCACAACCCAACCCAATCCCCTCTATAACCTGTCACAACCCAACCCAATCCCCTCTATAACCTGTCACAACCCAACCCCCTCTCTAACCTGTCACAACCCAACCCAACCCCCTCTCTAACCTGTCACAACCCAACCCCCTCTCTAACCTGTCACAACCCAACCCCCTCTCTAACCTGTCACAACCCAACCCCCTCTCTAACCTGTCACAGCCCAACCCCCTCTCTTACCTGTCACAACCCAACCCAACCCCCTCTCTAACCTGTCACAACCCACCCCCCTCTCTAACCTGTCACAGCCCAACCCCCTCTCTAACCTGTCACAGCCCAACCCCCTCTCTAACCTGTCACAACCCAACCCAACCCCCTCTCTAACCTGTCACAACCCAACCCCCTCTCTAACCTGTCACAACCCACCCCCCTCTCTAACCTGTCACAGCCCAACCCCCTCTCTAACCTGTCACAGCCCAACCCCCTCTCTAACCTGTCACAACCCAACCCAACCCCCTCTATAACCTGTTACAACCCAACCCAATCCCCTCTATAACCTGTCACAACCCACCCCCCTCTCTAACCTGTCACAACCCACCCCCCTCTCTAACCTGTCACAGCCCAACCCCCTCTCTAACCTGTCACAGCCCAATCCCCTCTCTAACCTGTCACAACCCAACCCAACCCCCTCTCTAACCTGTCACAACCCAACCCCCTCTCTAACCTGTCACAACCCAACCCCCTCTCTAACCTGTCACAGCCCAACCCCCTCTCTAACCTGTCACAGCCCAACCCCCTCTCTAACCTGTCACAATCCAACCCAACCCCCTCTATAACCTGTCACAACCCAACCCCCTCTCTAACCTGTCACAACCCAACCCAATCCCCTCTATAACCTGTCACAACCCAACCCAATCCCCTCTATAACCTGTCACAACCCAACCCCCTCTCTAACCTGTCACAACCCAACCCAACCCCCTCTATAACCTGTCACAGCCCAACCCCCTCTATAACCTGTCACAGCCCTCTCAGTCGACTGATGCTCTCTTTGCCCTCTGAACATGCTGAAGTCTGAACATATTATTGTTTGCAGGGCTGTTTGCAGGGCCCAGGCTCATGGATAGAGACATTTAGTCAGGGTATATTCCTGGCCCTAGTTATGTTTTATAAATAGGCCCAGGCTCATGGATAGAGACATTTAGTCAGGGTATATTCCTGGCCCTAGTTATGTTTTATAAATAGGCCCAGGCTCATGGATAGAGACATTTAGTCAGGGTATATTCCTGGCCCTAGTTATGTTTTATAAATAGGCCCAGGCTCATGGATAGAGACATTTAGTCAGGGTATATTCCTGGCCCTAGTTATGTTTTATAAATAGGCTTAGGTTTTTTTCCTACCTTTTACCATGTCAACTAACCAGGAAAAACTGTGGCCCTACTTATAAATACTGCTATTATAAAGATGAGATTAGGTTTACATCATTTTATCACACAAAATGTGGGATTTACACATGGTTGTTGGTCCCTAAACGTGGGATTAGGGGTGTTTATGAGTAATTGTGTCTGGTATTGTGTAACCCTGACCTCATGTCTCTGTACATAAAGGATCAACCAGAGAGAGGGAAGAGTGGAGACTGGAAAATGAGAATGCATTTACAAACGTGAACATTTGTAACATTGTGTCATCAGCCTTTTGTGTGTGTGTGTGTTTGTGTGTGTTTCTATGGAGGGGGCTGAATGAGGAGTAGGATAAAGGCTTTTGTGTAGACACCTGTACGGGCACGCAGGCTCATCCCTGGCTCTGGAAGGAGGGAGGGGTGAGAGGGGGGGGGGTGTCAGGGAGGAGTGTGGACACAGCACTCCATTTCGTTCACATACCCAAGCTAACTGAAATGGAGCCCACAATCATTACCGTGTGTTTTTTGTGGGTGAGTTCAGGTGGTTGTTTTGATTCCAGAGAAAGAAGAAGTGACAATCAAGTGATTGGTTGTTGGGTCACTCTGTCCGACCACAGAGCAGCACTGCCTGTGTGGGCAGTTGATGACTAGGTGTGCCTAGCTGTCAGATCTGTTGATATGCTGTGCTCTGTAACCATTGGTTAGCAGATTTGTCAATGATGCAGGTCAGGGTTGGTTTGAATGTGTTCCTTCAGTGTTAAGTCTTAGTCAAAAATCTTAGGCCTTAGGACTTCAGAAAGCCTCAACACTGTTAGAGAGGTAGAGAGGTAGAGAGAGGTAGAGAGAGGTAGAGAGAGAGAGAGGTAGAGGTAGAGAGGTAGAGAGGTAGAGAGAGAGAGAGAGAGAGAGAGAGAGAGAGAGAGAGAGAGAGAGAGAGAGAGAGAGAGAGAGAGAGAGAGAGAGAGAGAGAGAGAGAGAGAGAGAGAGAGAGAGAGAGAGAGAGAGAGAGAGAGAGAGAGAGAGAGAGAGAGAGAGAGAGAGAGAGAGAGAGAGAGAGTCTACTTGTGTTTGTTTGACTGCACATAGTAAAGAAACCATAACTATTCTCCTGAGCAATGTAGATGTGCTATCTATCTACACCTATGGTATGTGGTGTACTTTGTATTTCAAAGCAATTAGGTAAACATTGTACAGTCAGTTTATATCAGAGTAGCAAACCATGGTTATAGTTGGAGTCTGTTTGAGTGATAGGACAAGGAGAGCAAATCTAGTTGTGTGAGAAAATATCAACCCTATCCTGTATGAATGTTCCCTGACCTTAAAGAGACGGGTCAAAAGAAACAGGCTAAGAGTGAAAACATGGCCTTCGTCCCAAATGGCCCCCCATCTTCCCTATATATACAGTGCACGAATAGAGTGTACTGAATAGGGAGCCATTTGGGACACAGGCATGCTTTGTGGAAGAGCCCCTCCATGTGAACACAGGGCAGTGTTCTTGCGTGTTGGACCCATTGTCATGCATGTTTAGACTCAGTCCTGCTAGGTCAACACACAAAGCATGCCTGTTGTTTATCTTACCTATAGGCTTACCTACCTACCAACCTACCTCCCTACCAATCTCTCTCCCTACATACCAACCTCTCTCCCTACCTACCATCCTCTCTCCCTACCTACCAATCTCTCTCCCTACCTACCAACCAACCTACCTCCCTACCAATCTCTCTCCCTACCTACCAACTGCTCTCCCTACCTACCAACCTCTCTCCCTACCTACCAATCTCTCTCCCTATCTAACAACCTCCTTCCCTACCAACCTCCCTCCCTACCTACCAATCTCTCTCCCTCCCTACCTACCTGCCTCTCTCCCTACCTACCTATCTACCTTCCTTCCTTCCTTCCTTCATTCCCTCCCTCCCTCCCTCCCTCCCTCCCTCCCTCCCTCCCTCCCTCCCTCCCTCCCTCCCTCCCTCCCTCCCTCCCTCCCTCCCTCCCTACCTCCCTCCCTACCTACCCACCTACCAAACTCTCTCCCTGCCTACCTCCCTACCTACCTACCTCCCTCCCTCCCTCCTTCCCTACCTACCTACCTACCTACCTACCTACCTACAAACCTATCAATGTCTCTCCCTAACTACCTGCCTGCCTGCCTGCCTACCTACCTACCTACTTCCTTCCTTCCTTCCTTCCTTCCTTCCTTCCTTCCTTCCTTCCTTCCTTCCTTCCTTCCTTCCTTCCTTCCTTCCTTCCTTCCTTCCTTCCTTCCTTCCTTCCTTCCTTCCTTCCTTCCTTCCTTCCTTCCTTCCCTCCCTATCTTACTACCTACCTGCCAACCTATCTCTCTCTCTATCTACCTACCTACTTCCCTCCCTCCCTATCTACCTACCTACCTGCCAACCTATCTCTCTCTCTAGGACCTAGGATCAAGAGAGACACTCAAGTGTTTTAGTACTATATCTCTTGACACAATGATGAAAATAATCATGGCCTCTAAACCTTCAAGCTGCATACTGGACCCTATTCCAACTAAACTACTGAAAGAGCTGTTTTCTGTGCTGGGTCCCCTATGTTGAACATAATAAACGGCTCTCTATCCACCGGATGTGTACGAAACTCACTAAAAGTGGCAGTAATAAAGCCTCTCTTGAAAAAGCCAAACCTTGACCCAGATAATATAATAATATAAAAAACGATCGGCCTATCGAATCTTCCATTCCTCTCAAAAATTTTAGAAAAGGCTGTTGCAGCAACTCACTGCCTTCCTGAAGACAAGCAATGTATATGAAATGCTTCAGTCTGTTTTTAGACCCCATCATAGCACTGAGACTGCACTTGTGACGGTGGTAAATTACCTTTTAATGGCATCAGACCGAGGCTCTGCATCTGTCCTCGTGCTCCTAGACCTTAGTGCTGCTTTTGATACCATCAATCACCACATTCTTTTGGAGAGATTGGAAACCCAAATTGGTCTACACGGACAAGTTCTGGCCTGGTTAAGATCTTATCTGTCGGAAAGATATCAGTTTGTCTCTGTGAATGGTTTGTCCTCTGACAAATCAACTGTAAATGTCGGTGTTCCTCAAGGTTCCGTTTTAGGATCACTATTGTTTTCACTATATATTTTACCTCTTGGGGGATGTCATTCGAAAACATAATGTTAACTTTCACTGCTATGCGGATGACACACAGCTGTACATTTCAATGAAACATGGTGAAGCCCCAAAATTTCCCTCGCTAGAAGCATGTGTTTCAGACATAAGGAAGTGAATGGCTGCAAACTTTCTACTTTTAAACTCGGACAAAACAGAGATGCTTGTTCTAGGTCCCAAGAAACAAAGAGATCTTCTGTTGAATCTGACAATTAATCTTAATGGTTGTACAGTCGTCTCAAATAAAACTGTGAAAGACCTCGCCGTTACTCTGGACCCTAATCTCTCTTTTGAAGAACATATCAAGACTGTTTCAAGGACAGCTTTTTTCCATCTACGTAACATTGCAAAAATCAGAAACATTCTGTCCAAAAATGATGCAGAAAAATTAATCCATGCTTTTGTCACTTCTAGGTTAGACTACTGCAATGCTCTACTTTCCGGCTACCCGGATAAAGCACTAAATAAACTTCAGTTAGTGCTAAATACGGCTGTTAGAACCAAAAAATTTGATCATATTACTCCAGTGCTAGCCTCCCTACACTGGCTTCCTGTCAAGGCAAGGGCTGATTTCAAGGTTTTACTGCTAACCTACAAAGCATTACATGGGCTTGCTCCTACCTATCTCTCTGATTTGGTCCTGCCGTACATACCTGCACGTACGCTACGGTCACAAGACGCAGGCCTCCTAATTGTCCCTAGAATTTCTAAGCAAACAGCTGGAGGCAGGGCTTTCTCCTATAGAGCTCCATTTTTATGGAATGGTCTGCCTACCCATGTGAGAGACGCAAACTCGGTCTCAATCTTTAAGTCTTCACTGAAGACTCATCTCTTCAGTGGGTCATATGATTGAGTGTAGTCTGGCCCAGGAGTATGAAGGTGAACGGAAAGGCTCTGGAGCAACGAACCGCCCTTGCTGTCTCTGCCTGGCCGGTTCCCCTCTTTCCACTGGGATTCTCTGCCTCTAACCCTATTACAGGGGCTGAGTCACTGGCTTACTAGGGCTCTTTCATACCGTCCCTAGGAGGGGTGCGTCACTTGAGTGGGTTGAGTCACTGATGTGATCTTCCTGTCTGGGTTGGCGCCCCCCTCTTGGGTTGTGCCGTGGCGGAGATATTTGTGGGCTATATTCGGCCTTCTCTCAGCATGGTAAGTTGGTGGTTGAAGATATCCCTCTAGTGGTGTGGGGGCTGTGCTTTGGCAAAGTGGGTGGGGTTATATCCTTCCTGTTGGGCCCTGTCCGGGGGTGTCATCGGATAGGGCCACAGTGTCTCCTGATCCCTCCTGTCTCAGCCTCCAGTATTTATGCTGCAGTAGTTTATGTGTCGGGGGGCTAGGGTCAGTTTGTTATATCTGGAGTACTTCTCCAGTCCTATCTGGTGTCCTGTGTGAATTTAAGTATGCTCTCTCTAATTCTCTCTTTCTCTTTCTTTCTCTCTCTCTCTCGGAGGACCTGAGCCCTAGAACCATGCCTCAGGACTACCTGGCATGATGACTCCTTGCTGTCCCCAGTCCACCTGGCTGTGCTGCTGCTCCAGTTTCAACTGTTCTGCCTGTGATTATTATTATTTGACCATGCTGGTCATTTATGAACATTTGAACATGGCCATTTTCTGTTATAATCTCCACCCGGCACAGCCAGAAGAGGACTGGCCACCCCACATAGCCTGGTTCCTCTCTAGGTTTCTTCCTATGTTTTGGCGTTTCTATGGAGTTTTTCCTAGCCACCGTGCTTCTACACCTACATTGCTTGCTGTTTGGGGTTTTAGGCTGGGTTTCTGTACAACACTTTGAGATATCAGCTGATGTACAAAGGGCTATATAAATACATTTGATTTGACCTACCTACCTATCTACCTACCTTGCTACCTAACTTCCTAACTACACACCAACCTCTCCCTCACTCCCTACCTCCCTCCCAACCTCCCTCCCTACCAACCTGTCTCCCTGCCTACCTACCTACCTCCCTCCCTACCAACCTACCTCCCTCCCTCCCTCCCTACCTCCCTACCAACCTACCTCCCTCCCTACCAACCTGTATCTCTACCTACCAACCAACCAACCAACCTCCCTACCTGCCAACCTACCTACCTACCTACCTACCTACCTACCTACCTACCTACCTATCTACCTACCTACCTACCTACCTACCTACCTACCTACCTACCTACCTACCTACCCAACCTACCTACCTCCCTACCTATGTTTTTTTTCTGCAGATGTGTGTTGATGATTCAGGCTGCAGGAATGGGTCCCTTGCACAGGAGGCTGCTGAGGGGAGAACAGCTCATAATGACGCCTGGAAACCATGTGTTTTGATGTATTTGATGCCATAATCCCTATTTTTTTATACCAATGATACCATAATCCATTACATGTAAGCTATTACAAAAAAACAGTGACTGTAATCCGTTATGACCTCTAGGGTAAACACTCACGGATTACATGTAATCCATTACATTTAAGGGATTACAAAAAATGGTAACTGTAATCCATTATGTTACCAGCAAAAATATTGTAATTGAATTACAGATACTTTTGAAAAACCGAATGATTACTTCGAGGATTACTTGTAAATTCAGAAAGGATGTTTGTGATTTTTTTTCTTCTCAATGACATTCAAATCGGCATTGAAAAAAAGCCCAAGTTTCAGTTTGTTCCACCTGAGAGAGTCAGACCACAAGTCAGAGACCACTGTGATGTCAGAGACCACTAAGATGTCAGAGACCACTGTGATGTCAGAGACCACTGTGATGACACACCAAATGTGTTTGATGGAGCACAAATAGGCTTTTGTAGGCTACAGTCCAAGCTATGTCTTCCAATGGTGCGAATGCTGTCGGCATCCAAAGATTATCCAACTTGAATAAACGCTTGGAGGAAAGGATGACATCAGTGGTATAGTCTACGGTGATGCGGATATCACTCATTATTCATATCTACATAGGGCATTGATGTGAATCACACTGCTGCTCTCTCGTTTAGCTATTTGCGCCATACGGATTGTGGTTGTTGAGGACGGCTGTTCACAAATCTAAATGTGGATTTGAACCCAATAATGGTTGATTTCAACAAGTTTAAGCTGCCTATCAATCATTGTTTTTGAAACCAGTGGACAGCCAGTGAAAAGTGCGGTCTTGCTGCAGTGCGGATCCAAGCCTATGGAATACAAGTGCGGCTTTTATTTTGGCATTAATACATGTCACATATCAGTTTGCAAACAATGTATATATATAATTGAGTTAATAAGGCAGCATACAAACATGGTCTCTTTTTGTTTGCTTGACTAATGCAGCTCCAAAATGTAGGTGTTTCAGCCTAGCTCAGTGCTTTCTGTGGTGGTGGGGCAAGCCAGCAGAAAATGTGGAGCATTGCGCCGTGATTGGCTCAGTGTTCTGTCACTCATGGGGAAACTACGTCATTGTGAAGTGTAAGGGGAGACCTCGAAAATTCGAACCCTTTGGCTGTTGTCATAGCGTTACATTAGAAGTGCCCATCCAAGAAGGCTTAAGGTCATTGGCCACACACAGATAGAATGATGTCAAATCACGTTATATGTACAGTAGCTTTGATTGGACTGATCATGTCAACATTATACTTTCAAAATCTTAGCTAGCAGTCATCATCATGAATCAAGTCTACAATATGTTGGCAAATCCTTTTCAATCCTTGTCATGTGAAGATAAATAATGAAGAGAAACTATTGATAAAACGTATCGGTGTCATTGGACATAAACATTATGGAAATTGCAAATTCAACAATGAGTGGTTTGGAAGGAAGTGAGCACAGCACAAGGTGAGTCCAAAAATGTTGCTGCATAAATGATGTAATATGCCATGGAGATATGTATACTGTAGCTAAGAGAGTAATAACGTTACTTGCTCTGTTATGTAGTAAGCTGTTAGTAGCCCATGTGCCTCATGCAAATAATTTGGTCCCTTTTCCCCTCTTAATTAGCCTTTAGCCTGTTTTAGAGAAATGTAATCATTGAATATTGTAAGAGCTTTCAATGTCTGCATATATGCCCCCGTTATTTATCCTACGGTTCTGACTTGGTGTACAGGGAGAACACTGTAAGAACTGCCCATGTTCTGAATTCTGTCGCTGTACATTTCAAAAGTGCTGAACAAATAGTTATATTGTCAACGTCCGTCCTAGCTCGCTCATTAATGTCTTAATCGGATTCCATCTTATCTGCTCATCGTTCTCTTATGCCATAGTTTGTACATGTCAATTGTCAGTAGAATCCACATTTGTTTAAACAAGTCAGCCATATCAGCTATGTTTTTAAAAAAGGCAGTAAATGAGGCTGAATCGCTGCCAGACAAGGTTCCCCTGATAGCCAGGTGTAGCAGTGGTAAGGTGTTGCGACTGCTGTTGGGACAGCTTTATGTAGGCCATTACAGTATGTGGGCACCGTTTGTCACTGTTCTAGTGTAATGAATGTATTGTTTAGTGTTGTAATAGTGGCATTGCTGACAGGCATCATTCTTTTATTTGTTTGCCCCACCAAGATTTGCATGCTTAAAATCACCACTGGGTTATGCTCAGGTAAAACAATTTGGCTAATCTAATACTTCCATATTTCCAATATCTCTGGAATTGTGATAGACTTAGTTTTTTAATGTAAAGATATAATTTAATCGTATTATTATATGTAGTAGAAAGCGATGGGTTAGAAGAAGCCTACATAACCAACCCAGAAAGTCAAATGTATTATCCATATATGGCCAGCTATGTAAACTTTAATATTGATTTATCCTGCAATAGATGTCTTTCAATTGGTAACATACATTTTGGTCTTCTTCTAATGCTTCTTAAAGGGAAAGTAATCTAAAAGTAACTAAATGTAATCAGATTACGTTACTGAGTTTGGGTAATCCAAAAGTTACATTACTGATTACAATTTAGGACAGTTAACAAGTAACTTTGTAACGGATTGCATTTAGAAAGTAACCCACCCTACCCTGATAAACACCTGCAGTACAGGAACCCGTCAAAACCCTTTTCAATATGATCCCCACCTTTCATTTGTCCCTACATTGACTCTCTTTATTTATTTATTTTATCCACGGTGCATATACAGTATACAGCTTGAGGTGCAGGTGCGTTAATGTCTCCAAATGCCACCTGTCCCTCCACATCCGGTACATTTTGGTCATCCATAAATTAACTGATTTGGTCAACGCTGTAGCTCAAACTCTGGTCCTCATTAGTCCAAAAGGTACAAGGAGCGCAGCGGAGTGCGAGTAGGCGTGGTGAAGCTATCCAAACAGTCCTTGGTCAATAGAACTGAGTGCTCGAGGGCTGGCGCTGTGGACGAGGTGGGCGTTCTGCAGCAGGAGGGGTCTCTTCCTCTTGGGCAGCGGAGCGACTTATTTTGTCCAGCACTTTGAGATGTGTAGCGAGACACAGCGATACGTGCTTACAATCATTGGAGATAAGTTTGGAAAACAAGTGCTGAAGTTTTGAATGAGACGACTCTGGGGTTGTCCAAGTGATACATTTGGTTGGACAAAGGAAAGCGTAACGAGTTTCCCAAACTTTGGAGCGAGAGGAGCGTAAAGTGGACGTTTATCCGAAACCTGTTTTCTACCCCGAGGTTCAGACCCCGAGAGCGGCTGCATGAAGAGGGGAGTCTGTTTTAATTTGATTTGAATGTGGATTTTAAATGAGGCACCATAGCGGAGAGAAACATTGAGATTATTTTTATAACAGTTTTGCTTCCAAGTGCTTTTATTGTTCAGAGAGACGCGGCGAGAGGGGTTCCTCTTTTCAAGGCACAGGCGACTTCACCTGTCATGCGGAATACAAAACTGGAGGAATATAAAATTGTTTCTTGTTTAAGCCTGTGGTTACAGTTACTACATTTATTGACGCTTGTCCGGAATGCAAGGAAAGGGTAAATTAATTGTCAACTCAAGTAATTGCAAAGCTTGGTGAATGATTTACAATTGATTGCAACCTATTTAGAGCCTCGGTCGGCTTGGTGTTCATAGTCCATCTTCCCGAAATCCTCACAAGCTTTATTGGATAAAACATTGGCACTTTATTTCGGGGTTTTTCGGATCTTGGCTGCTGTATTTACAATCACCATGGTTCATTCGAAAGGTGCTCATGCTGTTGGAAGAGAATGAGCGTCCTGCAGTCTGGGATGAAACTAGTCTGTGATTTATAGAACAGAGGACTGTGGACATGCTGCTGGAGCAGTTACGCTCTCCTGGGATTTCATATGTCGGAGATACAGTCATAAATGAAAGAAAAGCCTGAGTTTAGCAAATACTGAAGTCCACAACGCAATTTCTGTCATTTTTCTACCTATATTCTTTTTATGGAAATATCCCACTTCCCCATGGCGACCACAGTCAAACCCCCTCTGTGTGGTGTCGTCCGCTGGCTGCTCGCGCTGCTCCTCTCCCAGCTGCCCCTGCTCGCGCACGCTGCCTCCAAGGACATAGTGTGCGAGCCCATCACGGTTCCCATGTGTAAGGGCATTGGGTACAACCTCACCTACATGCCCAACCAGTTCAACCATGACACCCAGGAGGAGGTGGGGCTGGAGGTCCATCAGTTCTGGCCCTTAGTCCGCATCCGCTGCTCCCCAGACCTGCTCTTCTTCCTGTGTTCCATGTACACCCCTATCTGTCTGCAGGACTACAAGAAGCCCCTGCCCCCCTGCCGCTCTGTGTGTGAGCGGGCCAAGCGAGGCTGCTCCCCACTCATGATCCAGTATGGTTTTGAGTGGCCAGAGAGGATGAGCTGTGAGCAGCTGCCTCAGCTGGGAGATGAGACTCTGTGTATGGACCAGAACAGTAGCGAGACCACCACCCTCGCCCCTTCCTTCCCCAAACCCACCCCCAAGGGCACCCGCCGCAGGCAGCCCGCCCCCAAGCCCCCAGCCCCCCAGGAGTGTGACCGGGACTGCCGCTGTCGGGACCCTCTGGTGCCCATCAAGAAAGACGCCCATCCCTTATACAACCGGGTCCACACTGGCCCTGTGGATAACTGTGCCCAGCCCTGCCACCACCCTTACTTCTCCCAGGACGAACGCACCTTCACCACCTTCTGGATCGGCCTGTGGTCCATCCTGTGCTTCGTCTCCACCCTGACCACCGTGGCCACCTTCCTCATCGACATGGAGCGCTTCCAGTACCCTGAGAGACCCATCATCTTCCTGGCTGCCTGCTACCTCTTTGTCTCCCTGGGCTACATTATACGACTAGTGGCAGGTCACGAGAGGGTGGCGTGCGCAGGGAGCGGAGACCAGCAGCACATCCTGTATGACACCACCGGCCCACCCCTGTGTACCCTGGTCTTCCTGCTCATCTACTTCTTCAGCATGGCCAGCTCCATCTGGTGGGTGGTGCTCTCCCTCACCTGGTTCCTGGCCGCGGGCATGAAGTGGGGCAACGAGGCGATTGCTGGTTACTCCCAGTACTTCCACCTGGCTGCCTGGCTGATCCCCAGCGTCAAGTCCATTGCGGTCCTCGCTCTGAGCTCTGTGGACGGAGACCCGGTGGTGGGGATCTGCTACGTGGGGAACCAGAGTCTGGAGAGCCTGCGGGGGTTTGTGTTAGCTCCCCTGGTGGTCTACCTCTTCACCGGCTCCCTGTTCCTCCTAGCGGGCTTTGTGTCTCTGTTCCGCATCCGCAGCATCATCAAACAGGGAGGGACCAAGACAGACAAACTGGAGAAGCTGATGATCAGGATTGGGTTGTTTACGGTGCTTTACACCGTTCCTGCTACTATAGTAGTAGCCTGCCTGGTGTACGAACAGCACTACAGGCCGGCCTGGGACCGGGCTCTATCCTGCTCCTGTCAGGCTGAGAGACAGAGGCTGGGCCTGGGGCCCGACTACGCCGTCTTCATGTTGAAGTACTTCATGTGTCTGGTGGTGGGCATCACGTCAGGGGTGTGGATCTGGTCTGGGAAGACCCTGGAGTCCTGGAGGAGGTTCACTGCTCGCTGCTGCCCCTGTTGGGTCTCCAAGCCCACCCTGCCCCCCTCCATGTACATTGAGGCCAGCACGGTCCTCACAGGACACCCCGGGGCAGCTCTGCCACCAGGGTCCTACCACAAACCTGCCCCGCCCTCACACGTGTGAATGGGACCCTAGAGGGTAGAGGAGCCCCTAATGGTGTCCAGTGATAGCTCTGTCATATGTGAGAACGGGCCTCACCTTGACGTTGGACAAGATGGTGAATGTGATAAAGCAGTTCTCTGGAAGCAAAAGTGTCAGAGGACAACCAGGAGATGAACCAAGTCATTCCACAGGTTGTAAATACAACATTTATCAACAAACCTGCCTCAATGACTCTTTTCATGGACATAAAACACATTTGTTTTTAACAGAAAAGAGGGATATTGTAGAAATCACAAAGTGAATTTCTTTGAATGAAATGGGACGTTTGTATCATATGAGCTCTTTGGTACAACTGGTACTCATCGCTGCCTTGGCAAAGTACCACTACTTCAACAGACCCACAGAGGTATTCAACTTTTACCCTACAAGGCTTGAAGCCTGCTGGTTTTCTGTTCTACCTGATAATTAATTGCACCCACCTGGTGTCCCAGGTCTCAATCAGTTCCTGATTAGAGGGGAACAACGAAAAAATGCAGTGACACTGGCTTCGCGGGCCAGAGTTGAGTTTGAGGGCACTAGAACATTCTCTGAGGGGGAAAAGGGAGTTGTGTTTTTGTCAGACTGTGGATGGGACGTATAACCTGGACCATTAGCTGACTCACTATTTATTCTTATATATATGATGCTCTATAAAAGACTATGGATTTTGCTTACCCAGAATGCCCCCCATTATTCAGTGTGGACACTGGGTCCTTAATGGATGAAAACAAATCTAGGAACAGAATGAAGAAAATATTTCATGTGTTTCGTTGCAATCCCAGTGATTTGAATCACTATTCAGTATGAATCTAGTAAATGTGTGGTGTATCTGTGGTATGGATGTGTTTGTATGCTGCTCGAGTTCAATTAATCCAGTATGTACCAATACACACACTTTGCCCTATTCTGCCCGGTAAAATCCAGTTTGGTTGACCGACTGGTCTGTGAACACCCTAGCCGGTCTTTATAGTAGTAGGATGAAGATCTCTAGCCCAACTGTTGACCAGATTCTGGACTGGACCTATGGTTAAATCAGCTTTCAGAGGTAATCTGAAAATGGATGTGTAGCCTACTAGTATATAAATAAACAAGGGCCTCTTTTTCTCAACCAGTATTTTCTGTTAGAACTCGTGGTCAAAAGTAGCCTCTAGAAAACACTAATAGCAGTTGTAGGAAGTTTAATGCTTTGGAATAGTTCTGATATGGATCATGTTGTAAAGAAGTTTAGAGGGACTGTTTGTAGATCAGTCTCACAGGCCAGAAGAGAAGGCATGGCCAAAGTGCACCTGGCCTCCCTCGGAGTTCTGTGTGTTACACCCCCTACTGGTACACACTGGAACTGTTCACACCAACCCAATGGTAAATGTACAGGTTTCGGTAGAGATACTCTTAATGATCGGCTACGAAAAGCCAACTGACATTTACTCCTGAGGTGCTGACTTGTTGCACCCTTGACAACTACTGTGATTATTTGACCATGCTGGTCATTTAT
This sequence comes from Oncorhynchus kisutch, assembly GCF_002021735.2. Classification (NCBI taxonomy): domain Eukaryota; kingdom Metazoa; phylum Chordata; class Actinopteri; order Salmoniformes; family Salmonidae; genus Oncorhynchus; species Oncorhynchus kisutch. Next base: position 38,771,876 of record NC_034199.2, read on the forward strand.
GAACATCTTGGCCATGTTCTGTTATAATCTCCAGCCAGAAGAGGACTGGCCACCCCTCAGAGCCTGGTTTCTTCCTAGGTTTTGGCCTTTCTAGGCCAAAAAAAACCCTGTTTGGGGTTTTAGGCTGGGTTTCTGTACAGCACTTTGAGATATCAGCTGATGGAAGAAGGGCTTTATAAATTTGATTTGATGATTTCGATCCCCTGTAAACTGCACTGAACCCTCTGACACGTCACCTATGGCTCTGTATACATTTTCAATGACCGCGTCAGTACTCACATTGAGTCAGACGTTTACAAAATGGTCAAAATATCTGTTCAAAAGGTATCCAGCAGGCATAGGCACAAACTGTCTTCTCACAAGATGAACTGGTGGACAGCTAGACTAGAACATGGTTAACTCTGGGTGAACTAAAACCTTGTCCAGTTGCTGGTTTCTGCCTTTCTACTTTACTGTGCTTCAGAGTTTTTCTAACCAGACTAGTGTGTAAATGTTCCAGTGTCTAATTTATTAGCCTGTTTCCTGATGTTCAGTGTGAGAGTTCTACTCAATGGTCTGTACGTCTGCGTTGGCATCCTTCAGTAGTCTGGACTGCAGCTTTGTGTGTACTACATTCAATGTGGCAAATTCATTGCTGAGATTTTGCAAGAAAGATTTTTTTCTAGATATTTCTGAAGATGCAGCTCTCATTTCATTTAGCTCTCACTGCTAGAGAATTAAACTGTGGACCAATCTGTTTCTGAGTATGTGTAATTTGAGGTCTTAAGTCAAATGTTTACAATGCGCTCCCACATGTTCTCATCTCCACCAATGAAAGACAATGATTTGTTACATGTTTAGTGTTTATTTAAAATACTCCATCTCCAAATGATTTTCCATTTAAAAACAGGTACATTTCACAGCTAGTAGCCTACATAGTAAGCACCAAAAAAAAGTATTTTTTCCCCTTCTTTCTATGTAGTGAAGAAGTTATTTTGCGCTTAGGGTCTGGGACGGGACAGGTGGGGCCTATGGTGCTGCCTCGACCAGTCTCTTAGGGTCTGGGACGGGACAGGTGGGGCCTATGGTGCTGCCTCGACCAGTCTCTTAGGGTCTGGGACGGGACAGGTGGGGCCTATGGTGCTGCCTCGACCAGTCTCTTAGGGTCTGGGACAGGACAGGTGGGGCCTATGGTGCTGCCTCGACCAGTCTCTTAGGGTCTGGGACAGGACAGGTGGGGCCTATGGTGCTGCCTCGACCAGTCTCTTAGGGTCTGGGACAGGACAGGTGGGGCCTATGGTGCTGCCTCGACCAGTCTCTGAGGGGCTAGGTGTGTGGCAGGTATCCTGGGGTGTTGGTTGGGCTGTAGAGGTCAGATATTGGTGGAGTTAATTTTGCATGGCTCAGTGCTCCAGGCGGGTGGACTTTTCACTTAAGGACCAATGCAAGTCTAAAATGAGCAGGGCCATGCGAAATTAACTCCACCATTGTGTCTGTCCAGTGAGAGCACAATGTTGGAGTGTGGCTGTCCTATGAGAGAGCAGTGTTGGAGTGACAGATTTGCCGCTGACTAATGAGAGCACAACGCTGAAGTGTGGCTGGCCTATGAGAGCACAGCGTTGGAGCGGCGGATGCCCACCAGGTTGTCAGCGCTGAAGGACCTCCTCATGGCCGCTCGGCTCAGGTCCTTGTACTTGTCTTCACACAGTCTGGAGATGGCCTGGACAACACAATACACAGGCTCATTGGCTTTATACCTGATGCACTGGTTAAGAACAACACTTCCCTTTTGACTATTCATGTCTCAGCAGCCATCTTTTCTGTTACCTGTAAACTCCGCCATACCCTTCACCGCCATACCCTTCACCGCCCTTCACCGCCATACCCTTCACCGCCCTTCACCATCATACCCACCACCCTTCACCATCATCCTTCACCACCATACCCTTCACCATACCCACCACCCTTCACCACCATCCCCTTCACCACCATCCCCTTCACCACCATCCCCTTCACCACCATCCCCTTCACCACCATCCCCTTCACCACCATCCCCTTCACCACCATCCCCTTCACCACCATCCCCTTCACCACCATCCCCTTCACCACCATCCCCTTCACCACCATCCCCTTCACCACCATCCCCTTCACCACCATCCCCTTCACCACCATCCCCTTCACCACCATCCCCTTCACCACCATCCCCTTCACCACCATCCCCTTCACCACCATCCCCTTCACCACCATCCCCTTCACCACCATCCCCTTCACCACCATCCCCTTCACCACCATCCCCTTCACCACCATCCCCTTCACCACCATCCCCTTCACCACCATCCCCATACCTCCAGTTTCTGTGCCCTCTCGTTGCTGAGTGGCTCGAGGGGAAAGAGGAGGTTGTTGTCCTCGGCCAGAGATCGCAGGTCAAAGTAGTACTTAGCATAAACACTGGCCGGGACGTTGATGTTGAACTGCAGAAGTTCCAGGAAGTGACGCTCCATCTCGTTCCTGACGGAAGGAGAGCGGATTAAACAGGGTTAATAGAGACTTCTAATACAACAAAAAGTTGCTCTCAGGCACAGATCTAGGATCAACCCTGACAATGAGTGGGGGAGAAATGCCAAATAGATCAACGATAGGGGTAACGTCAACCACTGACTAGGGCGAGAGTCTAACCAATAGCAAAACCTTGTCTTTCCCTTACAGCAACAAGGAGAAGGGTACAGGTCTACAGGACTGCTATTCAACCCATCTTATTCAAATGTTTATTATTTTAAAAAATTTAATATATTTTTCCCAAGTAATTACCCAAAAGGACAAACAGGAATTACATAAAAAAATAAAATACAACTCAACCAACTGAGGGCCTATTCATTCTAACTACAATGAAAACCCATACGGCTCACTTCATGTCTCTCCTGAACAGTTCCGCCTCATCATCCTTATCACCATGACAATAAAAGAGCTGCATGCCAGTCACCACGGAGACAACATCCAGGATGCTTTGTGGGAGAGGAGACATGAGGGCCAGGGTGGCTGGAGGGTGTGTGTTGGAAGGCTGGTCTCCCAGGGCAACTAATGGAGTGTGTGAGGGCTACTGCCATTATGTAGGAGAGATGAGAGCCACTCCAGACTCCCCAGCTCACAAAGACATGACAGTAGACTGCAAATCTAAAGAAGAGAGGGAGGGACATGGGCTCACACACACGGTGGCAGGTAGCCCAGAGTATTGGGCAGGTAACCGTAGCTAGAATTCCAGAGCTGACTAGATATAGATATTTTTTTTAAATGTCGATCTGCCCTTGAGCAAGGCACTTGACCCCAATTTCTCCCAGGTTGCCGTTGATAATGGCTGACCCTGGACGTGACCCCACTCTGAGGGTGTCTGAGGAGGAGTTGGGAGATGAAAAAAAACAGAAAAAAACCCCATTTATATTTCATAATACACTGTCATGTGTGAAACAGGACAAATATAAGCACCCCTTATTTGACACATGTACACACTCCAACAACAACCTAACTTAAGAGACAACAGCCAACTCCAGCCCACTCTAAAAGCTACTAGAATTTCAGCCAGTAGTTTAGTAAGGAGCAGCCTACTGATGGCTTGGAGATCATGTATACAACCAGTACTCCGCCTCCCTCAATGTCCCTCTCTGGGCCAAGTCTTCACTCCTTTGGTGCCCAAAGCAGGGTCTTCATCTCACACAGCCCTGATGAGGGCTAGAGACTGTACCAGTCTATATACTACAGCCCAATGAATGATTATCAGACCAGGGAGGGAAGAAGCCTCCAGGCTACATCTGTTCTCCACCTGAAACATGATGAATCACTACCAAACCAGCCTCCAAATCACTACCAAACCAGCCTCCAAATCACTACCAAACCAGCCTCCAAATCACTACCAAACCAGCCTCCAAATCACTACCAAACCAGCCTCCAAATCACTACCAAACCAGCCTCCAAATCACTACCAAACCAGCCTCCAAATCACTACCAAACCAGCCTCCAAATCACTACCAAACCAGCCTCCAAATCACTACCAAACCAGCCTCCAAATCACTACCAAACCAGCCTCCAAATCACTACCAAACCAGCCTCCAAATCACTACCAAACCAGCCTCCAAATCACTACCAAACCAGCCTCCAAATCACTACCAAACCAGCCTCCAAATCACTACCAAACCAGCCTCCAAATCACTACCAAACCAGTCTCCGCACTCAAAGTGAAAATAACATATCTGAAGCTGAACATTAAAGTACGGTTTAGGTTGGCACAATAGTGAGAAAGGTGTATCTTGAGTGTGTGTCCTGTCCACTCACATGTCCTCCACGGTGATGTCTTTGAGGATCTGGCAGTAGTCTACGTTCCACACGGCCTGGTCGTCCCACACCTTGGACGCCAGCAGGATGGCTCCCAGTACGATACGCTTCCAGTTGCAGGGACAGATGTCTATCTCAGCGTAGGTCAGCAGACGCTCCAGGTACACCTGGTGAGGTTAGAGGTCTTTGATAAACCTGAGCTGGTTATTTCCATTCAGAAATGCCATGTGCCCAACATAGAAAACCAGTAGGGAAAAGGGCATGGTATTGATTATTTATCCTATACACACACACACGTGAGAAATAGTACTTTGTTATGGTTGGAGTCCAGGAAATAAGGAATGCTTGATATATTAGGACCAATCGTATTAATCAAATGCAGGTCTACTGTCTGTTTAAATTGAAACTAGGCTCTGTTCACTTGGGCTCTTGAGTGGCGCAGCGGTTTAAGGCACTGCATCTCAGTGCTAGAGGCATCACTACAAACCCTGGTTCGATTCCAGGCCGTATCCCAATCGGCTGTGATTGGGAGTCCCATAGGGTGGCGCACAATTGGCCCAGCGTCGTCCGGGTTAGGGTTTGGCTGGGGTAGGGTTTGGCCGGGGTAGGGTTTGGCCGGGGGAGGCCGTCATTGTAAATAAGAATTTGTTCTCAACCGACTTGCCCAGTTAAATAAAGAAACATTTTTTTAAATGTACTTCGTCAATGGTTTCTATTACTCTGCTGCCCCCCGGTGGTGCATTAGTGCAGATGTATTCTAGCGTATCATGTAGGTTAATACAACCCCAACAACACCTAGTGAATGATACAGTACATTATAATTTAGCAGACGCTTTCATCCAAAGTGACTTAGTCATGCGTGCGTACATTTAACGTATGGGTGGTCCCAGGAATCAAACCCATTACCCTGGCATTACAAGCGCCATGCTCTACCAACTGAGCTACAATACATATACAGTTGAAGTCGGAAGTTTACATACACTTAGGTTGAAGTCGTTAAAACTATTTTTTTTGCTTTCAACCAGTCCACAAATTTCTTGTTAGGACATCTACTTTGTGCATGACACAAGCAACTTTTCCAACAATTGTTTACAGACAGGTTATTCCACTTATAATTCACTGTGTCAGAAGTTTACATACGCTAAGTTGACTGTGCCTTTAAATAGCTTGGAAAATTCCAGGAATTGATGTCATGGCTTTAGCCTATCAGAAGCTTCTAATTGATATTGGAGTCAATTGGAGGTGTACCTGTGGATATATTTCAAGACATACCTTCAAACTCAGGGACTGGTGCACTTCACAAAATAGATGGCTTCATGAGAACGGAAAATGATGTGGATATATTGAAGCAACATCTCAAGACATCAGTCAGGAAGTTAAAGCTTGGTCGCAAATGGGTCTTCCAACTGGACAATTACCCCAAGCATACTTCCAAAGTCATGGCAAAATGGCTTAAGGACAACAAAGTCAAGGTATTGGAGTAGCCATCACAAAGCCCTGACCTCAATCGTATAGAAAATTTGTGGGAAGAACTGAAAAAGCGTGTGCGAGCAATGAGGCCTACAAACCTGACTCAGTTACACCAGCTCTGTCAGGAGGAATGGGCCAAAATTCACCCAACTTATTGTGAGTAGCTTGTGGAAGGCTACCTGCAATGCTACCAAATACTAATTGAGTGTATGTAAACTTCTGACCCACTGGGAATGTGATGAAAGAAATAAAAGCTTAAATAAATCACTATTATTCTGACATGTCACATTCTTATAATAAAGTGGTGATCCTACCTGACCTAAAACAGGGAATTTTACTAGGATTAAATGTCAGGAATTGTGAAACTGAGTTTAAATGCATTTCACTAAGTTGTATGTAAACTTCTGACTTCAACTGTATGTGTTTTGATGGTTGCTGACTGAACTCCTCACCAGGGTGACGATTGCACACTCTGCAGTGAGCTGTGCAGCGCTGAACAGAGTTCTGACAAAGCGGTAGATGAGTTTGTGCTCAGGGTCCATAACAGAGTAGTTGTCAGGGACCTGCTCTCTCTGCAGGGAGAAGACAATGTTAGACAACACATACCAGCCCAGAGACAACACAAAACACACATTCATGTCTTGAATAGCACATAAAAGACTACCCCCCCAACAAGATAAGGAAACATTTAAGTAATTTCTCAATTTCCTAATGGTTTTATATCGACTTTCCTACCAGAGCTAAACTAACTTCTTCATTCCCCCTGCAGTGGTATGTGCTATGCTGAAGTTGGACCTAAGAGCAGTGGTATGTGCTATGCTGGGCTATGGGGTATATCAAGTTGCAGCGTAAGGTCTAGAAGGGAGTGAGTAAGGTGGCTGATGCCAGATATTGATGTAGACAAGGGCTGAGAAACCAATACTGCCACATCTTCTGCAGACCTCTGTTTTGATGTAAACCTGTATTAGCAGGTCTTTGGAGTACATAACAGCTATTCACTTCCTGTAAACACATAACAGCTATTCACTTCCTGTAAACCCTGAGTGGATTATGGTCAAATTGAACCGACCACTCACCGATAAGGGGTGCATCTTCTCATCAAAAATGTCCAGTGACCTGCCTGAGTCCCTGAGAGAGACAGAGGAACAGAGGAAACGTCTCCACTACGAGCCAAATACTGTCCAATACAGACATTCTGCCAGGCCTCGAAGGCACCTTCTGACCCCCCCCATTTAAAATAATACCTGTGCATACTCAGACTGAACAAGTCAAAACACTGCCACTCACCTGTTTTTAATGTGGTAGTATATTGCTAATGTAACACTGGAAAACAAAGACAGACACAATTCATTAGGCCAGAGTTCAACTACAAAAGGTTTCCTGTGTGTGCATATAAGAAGGTAGTGGGTACCCACCATTTAATTGTGCTTTTCAAGTTAGGCTGGCTGACCGTGCTGTCATCTATAAAGATGGTGGAACAGGAACTGTACTTCTTAGAGAGAGGGCCAGGAGAGGTCTGCAAAATTAAATATGTGACATGGAAGTCAGACGCTGCTAATGTGGGCCCTGTTGAACCCAATCCTTCTGAGGTAATTGATGCTAACGTTAGCCTGTGGTGGCCTTAGCCAAATAATGACATCACCAATAAGTCACTCCTGGGTCATGAACTATTTCCAAGGTAAAAGGTTTGAAATGTGGCTAAACTGGGACGTTGCTCTATAATAGGGAGAGAATGAGATGAGGTGGAGTTGAGGGTGAACACTCGCTAAACATTCACCAGGTCTCCTCTTTATCTGTGTCAGTCTTCTAGCTGACAGGACACCACAGCGGTTACAGCCTGTTCTATTGTGGTCAACTCAAGCACAGGCTACATGAACATACACAGAATAGTAGCAGGCAAGGGGAACACAGCCCTGCCTTTTATTTGACCAGGTCAAAGGTCTTGGCACTTAGCTAGTTATATTATTAGAGGCTGGTGTAAAAGGCAGCCATAACCCAGGCCAACCCTCTGCTTAACTACTTACACGGGAGGGAATTGACCTATATGGAACGGGCTAAATTGAAATGTTTCTTACAGAAGAATTATGGAAAGCATATGGGCTCCCGAGTGGCACAGCTGTCTAAGGGACTGCATCTCAGTGCAAGTGGCGTCACTACAGTCCCTGGTTCGAATCCAGGCTGTATGACATCTGGCCGTGATTGAGAGTCCCATAGGGCGGCGCACAATTGGCCCAGCGTCGTCCGGGTTTGGCCGGGGTAGGCTGTCATTGTAAATAAGAATTTGTTCTTAACAAACTTGCCTAGTTAAATAAAAGGTGAAATAAAAAAAGAATAACCATGGCAACAATTAAAAGAGAACAATTTGGGGATTATGGGAAATGATTAGAGGAAAGGTGAGAACAACAGTTCACCTGACAAGACTGAATCCAAAACATTACACCGTTGATTTGGTGAGCATTTTACAGTTGCTGTACTTGTCGACACATTTGTTGATAACGAAATCTAAAAATACTCTGAATACAATCAGCAACATAAGAAAATTCTTAGAAAATTTGGGGTAGGTGCAACATAAGAAAAATATTGCACATTTTCTTCACAATACAACCAACATGGTCTCTTTCTGTTCAGGACAATCCAGGGTATAGCGCCATGTCATCTTGTAACTATACATCAAACATAGTGATCATGAACCTTCACACTGTATATCACATGAGTTTTATGATATGGAAATGTGAAGTGCACATTTGGACTCTAAGCAGTATTGATTATAATCTTCAACTTCTCATCTTTCAAAATACATTGAGTCCTCGTAATTTACAGCATTTCCGCTCACTCACAGTCAAAAATATGCAAAAGTTGCCCAATTTGAGGGAAGGATTGGGGGCAACTTCCTGTCGTGTGATGTTCTATTTCAGAACTGCTGTCAGAGAGCTGTGAAGTGGAGACTGAGCTCTGACGTCATGTATAGCATGTTACTGTACAGCCACTGTGGGACACTAAATTGGAACAATCTGTCCTTTTCAACCAGTATAAGGGCTACATCCTATAAGAGCTGACCAATAAGGTGTGATGGTCAGAGTGGCATTTGTAGATACATGAGCTTGGTGTTGTCCTCTAGAGCAGAGGTTCTTAAACCCGTTTCAGCTCGAGACCCAAATGACAAATTGACCATCCTCCCGTGACCCAAGTTACGAGGAAAATGAGATTACAGATGTATTCTCACATGCACACCCACACAGTAGGCCCACACAGTAGGCTCACACAATTTATTATTTATTGTTGGTTAACACAAAATTAAAACTTCGTATTGAAATACTTACATGACTACCATGGTTAATGTGATTGCTTTTCCTCTTGTCTCGCACTGGAAGGAAAAACAAAATAGGCCATTACAGACCCAGACAAAACTGTCATGTTGAAAATAATGAGGAATGGTATTGAGTCACATTGTGCTTATGAGAAAGCCATATCAGTCACTTCCAGTAGCCTAAGTACCATCTCTCTACATAACTTGCTAGAGCAGAGACAAGGTTGGTTTACCACTGTACCAAGTAGCTAAAGTGCGTAAGACGAGAGTTTGAGATTTGTGCCGTATTGGCTGACATGGCGTCATGATCATTTCTCCTGTGTGATGTGTTGTGACCCGGGTAGAGTACTTACATTCACTGTCTGTCTGGGACTTGCAGAGGAAGATGGTGCTGGCTCGGGCATGGTCTGATGGGTTGGACTCCTGGGCCAGTTCTGGAACACAAAGACACCACTGACCATTAGAAACAAAGTAGACAACAAGGGTAATGACCAACTAAGAAACAGAAGAACCTGACTTGGAAAGTTGGTGATCCAGAAAACCGCCTGTTTAGGGGGTAAACTACCATAGTTCCCCTGAGGTGAGTATGTTGACTTGAAGCTGGTGAGTGGAAAATGAGACCTGACAGACAGATCAGTGACCTGTAGCTTACTGAACCTAAACAATAATGCCTGAGAACCCGGGAATTATCATGGAAACTCCCGACAATGGCTGTTCTGAGGCGAAGTTATCACATGATAATTCCAGGGTTTGAAGGCTATATGTTGCCAACATATTTATGAAAATATTAATTAAACATTTTAAAACATAAATTTGTTTTTACATTCTAAAGTTTGCAACCCAAGCGTGCTGGTCTTCTTAGTTATTTTCTCTTGTTGACCCAGTCGTTCGTTCTAATCTTTCGATTCATTCAACGTTGCTATGCTAAACAAGTCATTGACATGTAGATAGCTAGCAGAGACTCAATGATGATGAGACAAGAACTTCAATAATGAATTTAATAAATATCCAATAGGCCTACATAGGCAACAATTTATGGTTGGTGAGCCTGAGCTAACCAAGCTAGTTGGGGATGTTAACAGTGATGTTTCTGTTGATAGCACAGGACTAGGAAAACTAGCTGCTCTCCTGGTGCCGATTGGTGACAGCCAATGCTTAGCTTGCCTCTTTGCATTTGTAAAATGATACATTGTTGCCTCGGGTTAGAGGCAGACAGCTAGGTTTATAAACCCCAACTGTTGCAAACCAAATAGTAGAATGGAAAAATGTGTAGACTCTCTCCCCACGAGTGAGATGATGTTTATGAATTTCCTGCCTGGGCTACAGACAGTAGAATTATGACATTAACAAGAAATTGTATTTTGTGGGAGTTGTCCCACAACTCCCGCATATCAACCAATCAGCACAACCTGTTCTATAATGTACCGTACGGTGCAGGATGTCACACAACCATTAGAACTATCCCTGTGCTGCAGTACCTGGAAGGAATGCATGCCATTACAGTACCTAGTGATGGGGAAAATGGATACAGCTACAGTGCATTCAGAGACCTTGACTTTTTCCACACTGTTACATATCAGCAGTTAAGGATGGTGATACTATTGTATTGTGAGATCCTTGGCAATTCCCAGGCCTACTTTTACCCAGTTAGATGAATGAATGAGTGAGTACGTGTGTGTACAGCAGCCAGGCTATGTAACAAAACACACTTGGACAGCAGGAGCGTCAGATTCTAATGATGCAGATGAATCTGATGACCTCCTTTGCAACCACACCACATTACAGGCTCAATGGTCAGGTGGAGCTATTAGACAGCCTCATCCTACCCTAACGCATTAACAGCTACCTCTGTCTGGGATTGGGTGCTCCTGGTCTGGATCAGACGTGGCAGGCAGGGCCAGGGGGATGCGAGGCCAGCCGGGTTGGCTTGGCAGCGTGTGCCCCCTGCCCACTCAGGCTGTGGGGATGGTGGTATGGGACTGGCAGGGTGGGGGCAACAAGGAGACCTTTGTCTGGGGTCTCTGGAAAACAGTCCTCACTCTACACCCCTCCCACACTGGCCAGCACGCTGAGAAACAGGAAGTGGGAGTAGTCATGCCAACCCATCTGCAGACAGGCTACCGAACCAAACAGTGTGTTCTTTACAGAGCATAGGGCAGCGACTAGCAGGTAGACTAGTCAACATGTAGTCTTTTACAACACAAACCATGGTGCAACACAAAGTTATTCAGCCTATCAGAGCCACTAAGATGAGTCGGTCAGACAACATCATGGGATTACTCCAGCCTAGATAAGATGGAGCCTCAGCTCCCCTCCCCAGCCACACAGCTCCACTCTCCTCCCTCCACCAACCTCCATCAATCACTCCCTGGCCTTTCCCTGGACTGGAGTCTTCCTGCCGGGTGAATACCTTGCAGCACTAAGGGTGGGCGAGGCCTGGTTGGCATGTTAAGGCGTCAGCATGCTTCAGTTCAGCTGGCGCTTATCCCAACTCGCTTATCCCAACTCGCTTATCCCAACTCGCTTATCCCAACCGAACTAATGTGCTCAATTATTTCCTTGAAAGACTTTTGCTTGAAAAACGAGAAGAAAAAGTAGAGAGGCAATAGTACTGTTTGTCCATTTTGAGACGCTGTATGCCAGTATACACTTCCTCAAAAGTCAGAATTATTCTGAGATAACTCAATAAATCTATCATTAATTGACATTTTTGCAGAGGAGCTCTTAGTCGTGCAATTTTACGAACAAACACGTCAAAAAATGTATGCGACCAATCAAATTTGATTTGAAGACGACACCTCTTCCCCCTCAGGAGGCTGAAAAAATGTCTCATGGTCCCCAGATCCTTAAAAGTTTCTAGAACTGCACCATTGAGAGCATATTGACTGGCTTGGTATGGCAACTAATGATTGCCTAGTCACTTTTACACCTACCTATATGTACATATTACCTCGTACCCCTGCACATTGACTCAGTACTGGTACTCCTTGTATATAGTCTTATTTGATTGTTTTACCATTTCCTTGTTTGATACTTTAACTTTGCATTGCTGGGGAGGGCTCGTAAGTAAGCATATCACGGTGAAGTCTACACCTGTTGTATTCGGCGTGTGACATACAATTTGATTTGGCTGAACTAGTTGGGCTGGTACTGTGGAATGCCCTTATCACTGAGATTAATGATGGTGGCAACAACAGTCTGAGCTCCTCTGCTCTCAGTCAATGGGGGTCTGAATGGATGAGTGCACGATGCCTGGTGTTGCAGCAGGAAGTGTGTGTGTGTGTGTGGTTTTACCACAGGAGTGTAACACCATGCAGGGCCTAAAATCAACAGTAGTCTAAAGCTGTACACAACCAGCAACATCAAACCCTGCTGAGAGGGAGGGGCCGGACACCAGGGGGCTATAGATCAAATACCCCTCCTTCCCAATTGATAGCCTCATATCACCTAACTTTATTTGCATGTAATTCAGTTGGCTACAGGCCTCAGAGGTGTATGAGAAAGAGTGTGTTAAAAAGACTAAATGGATGTTGTATATTTTAGTACTGCATCTCTACTGCTGCAACTACAACAGCCAATGAGAATGTAGATTTGGAGGAAACCAACCAAACACAGGACAGACCATTACCGGTTCTGTCTTTCTCGTAACCAGTCACATTCTGTAAATATTTCCAATCCTAGCTATGCTTTCGGGTGTGTGATACCTACCGTCAGGGACTTCTCTGTCGCTGATGTGCTGCAGGTACGGGCCGGTGTCGTCACTCACGTCCGTAATTATTTGGTAGTCTTCGTTGCGGTCCACCGGTTGCCTTGGTAGCTTTGGGCTCTCCTCGGGCGACACGCAGCATGAAACCGTATTCCCCATTCCAAACCTGGGATAGCCTCACCACTATTTAAGTAGTGCAAAGTTTCTTCAAATCAAGGATGCCAGATATGTAGCTTTACGGCTGCATACATACATTACATAAGCCTATGATTCAGCTACAAGTCCTAGGATAAAAAAAACACGTCTGTAATTAAAACAGATGAAAGAAACACAAATGGTCAACTAAATTGTTGACCAGTAATGTCAATACATTGCAACCCTGGCCATCGGAGTGTGTGCTCCGTCCGCACCATGAATCAGATTGCTGGCTGCACAGCAAAATAAAAATCGACGTTTGTTCGAGTGCTCTATGGTCTTTTATTTACAGGGTTGCTAACTAACGAAACTAATTGTTTGTAACACTGAGGTCATCACCAAGCAGCTGTTTAAATCCGAGCATTACAAGCGGTTGCCCATTCATCCATTCGGCATTCCTTTGCGAAATCAGCTAGCAGCAATGGAACATTGTCTGTAGGATAGATTAACTAGTTAGCTCGTCCCTTTAATAACTTTGCCAATATGCAGCAACGCCTCCGGAGCTGCCGTTTAAACAATCATTTAAAGAAAAAAACTACTCCACTCATAAAGCCACTAGCTTGTTCTTCCAAGCATGGATCCCAAATAGTTTCCGAACAGGGATTCCCAATTGTCCGAGATGGGACTGGCGTGAGAGATCTTTCTTGGATTCCCAATCCCAGGATCAGACGACAACTTTATCCGAGGCTTGAGGCCTACACTAACGTAGCTACCCGCTTGATAAAGAAATCAAAGCCGGGGAGTTTCAAATAATTTAGTGAATGTAATCTGGTCAAGCCTTGTCGAAGTTAATTTTCAATCTCACAACTTGTGGACTAAAAAAAGCTACGTTATCCCCTCCTCTCCACCGGCCAGTTCTGCGGTCCGCTACCCGCCACCACCGCCATCAGCTCTGAACACACCGCTGTCTGGGCTGCGTTCAGTACGCTTTTACGTTTGGAACGTTCAATTGAACGGAACATGTGACTATAGCAAAACAATTCATAAATAAATACAATTGCTTTTCATTCTTAATTTAGGGTTAGAGTTCAGGTTAAAATCACATTATAGGAAGATAAATAGTTGAAATAAGAGGGGTTTCTGACTTTCTGGGAGTGGTAACTAGTGACGATCGTACTGAACGACCAGTTGTCGGGAAGGGTTGGGGAACGCTGTCAGCATAGCCACTGCCCTTTAAATTCGCAAATTCGTCACTCATTGCTTCAAGCCACACCTCGCCACACCCACCAAACGCGAGCAAACGATCCTCAAAGTCTGTTCAAGAACGTACAAGAACGTTTTGGGGAAACGAGTCGTTAAGTACAAACCGTTACGTAACGTAGCAAACGTTCAAGCGAACTGAACGCACATCTGGCACGCAGGGTTGACCCACCCACTTACAGAACCATAAACTACTCAAAACAAAGGGGAATGTTTCGATGGCAATTGGTTGAAACACGTGTCAGTCTAAATTCATTCTGACCAATAACTACATTCAGTACATACATCTTCATCCCTATTGGTCTTTAAAATTCAAGAGTGTCCTTCTCTCATTGCTCTATGTACATGTCAATCATCCACCCATAGAAAGACAACCTCTTGGTTAATCGTACATTTGATTGGACAAAAACCAAGGAGAGGACTGTACCTTAATTATACTAAATTATACCAATGCAGCCGTTTAAAAATACCTTTATTTTATTTATTTATTATTAAACAGTAACATGCAAAACCCCAGAAACAGAACAGCCAGAGGGATTCCACAAATAAGGAAGAGAAAAAATTATAAAAATACAAATCCACATTATATGAATTAAAATACAGACATGTAGGGAATACATGTTTGAGACATTTTGTTCTGTATACGTTTCAATGATTCTTAATAGTTTTCCAAATCAGATTTTTTTTAAATAAGAAAAGGGCCTTTTCCTCATACATTTTTATTAATAACATAAAGAGATGTATGACATCTCACATTAAATTGTGGAATCAGTGTCGTAAAATTATATGTCAAAGTTAGATATTTCAAAGTTTGTGTGCATTTTGTTGCCAAGATATAGTTTTGCATCAGCCCAGAATACTTCACTATGTAAACAATGACAGAATAAGTGTTCAATTGATTCAGTTTCTAGTTCACAAAAACTGCATTCACTGGTAACATCAGGTATATACTTAGAAATCAAGCTATTACACAGATAGAATCTATGGATAATCTGAAAGGAGATCTCCTTTACTTTATTGGTCACCATAAATGTGTGTGGGGTGAGCCAAGCACGGCTCCAGTTTACATCAAACGATGAAGCACAGCAAAATATCGCAGAGGGAATAGACTTCCTGTAGAAAACATTCCTTAATAAACCATTGTTGAATTTCTTATCTAGTAAGCCTATGCCATTCACCTGGATATCGCTTACAATAGGAGATATTCCAAAGTACGCATTACTCTGAAGTAAATGTTTTATCCCACTAGGTATAGTTCTTATAAGTGTCTTATATTCCTTGTTTGAAACCTCAAAGTTATATCTTTCCATAAATTCTCTCCATGTAAATAGATTCCCACTAATACTAACTAATTGGCTGACAAGGACAATGTTTTTCGAGAACCAGTTACAGTAGAATAACATCTTGTTTCCATGTCAACCCATTAGTCCATATAAAACATTTATGAGGTGAAAAGTTGTGTTTATATAGCAAAGCCCAGCACATTAAAGCCTGCTTGTGAAAAGCCAATGTGAATAGTCTGGGTAGCCATTTGACTAGATGTTCAGGAGTCTTATGGCTTAGGGGTAGAAGCTGTTTAGAAGCCTCTTGGACCTAGACTTGGCGCTCTGGTACCGGTTGCCATGTGGTAGCAGGGAGAACAGTCTATGACTAGGGTGGCTGGAGTCTGACAATTTTTAGGGCCTTCCTCTAACACCGCCTGGTATAGAGGTCCTGGATGGAAGGAAGCCTGGCCCCAGTGATGTACTGGGCCGTTCACACTACCATCTAATGCCCACTACCCCACTACCCTACTACCCCACTACCCTACTACTCCACTACCCCACTACCCTACTACCCCACTACCTCACTACCCCACTACCCTACTACCCCACTACCCTACTACCCTACTACCCCACTACCCTACTACCCCCTTATCAGACAGCTCTTACTCTAAAAGGTCATTATCATAATTTTCACAATTTCACAATATTATTCCAACCTCATAGTGTGGACATACTATATACAATACCATTCAAAAGTTTGGACACCTACTCATTCAAGGGTTTTTTCTTTATTTTTACTATTTTCCACATTGTTCGGAATCATGTAGTAACCAAAAAAGTGTTAAACAAATAAAAATATATTTTAGATTTGAGATTCTTCAAAGTAGCCACCCTTTGCCTTGATGACGGGTTTGCACACTCTTGGCATTCTCTTAACCTGATTCACGTGGAATGGTTTTCCAACAGTCTTGAAGGAGTTCTCACATATGATGAGCAGTTGTTGGCTGCTTTTCCTTCGCTCTGCGGTTTAACTCATCCCAAACCATCTCCATTGGGTTGAGGTTGGGTGATTGTGGAGGCCAGGTCATCTGATACAGCACTCCATCAGCCTGCAGGTGTGTTGGGTCATTGTCCTGTTGAAAAACAAATGACATTCCCGCTGCTCCCGAGTGGCACAGTGGTCTAAGGCACTGCATCTCAGTGCTTGAAGTGTTACTACAGACACCCTGGTTTTATTCCAGGCTGTATCACAACTGGCCGTGATTGGGAGTCCCCTAGGGCAGTGCACAATTGGCCCAGCGTTGGCCGTCATTGTAAATAAGAATTTATTCATAGCTGATTTGCCTAGTTAAATAAAGGTAAAAAATGTATTTTAATTTTTTAAATTTGACCTTTATTTATACAGGTGTTTTCTCATTGAGATAACATCTCTTTTCCAAGAGAGACATGGTCCAATAGCAGCAAAGGGAACAACATTTCAGACAAAACAACTTACATACACTTTTTATTTATTTGATTTATTTTACCTTTATTTAACCAGGTAGGCAAGTTGAGAACAAGTTCTCATTTACAATTGCGACCTGGCCAAGATAAAGCAAAGCAGTTCGACAGATAAAACGACACAGAGTTACACATGGAGTAAAAACAAACATACAGTCAATAATGCAGTATAAACAAGTCTATATACAATGTGAGCAAATGAGGTGAGAAGGGAGGTAAAGGCAAAAAAGGCCATGATGGCAAAGTAAATACAATATAGCAAGTAAAATACTGGAATGGTAGTTTTGCAATGGAAGAATGTGCAAAGTAGAAATAAAAATAATGAGGTGCAAAGGAGCAAAATAAATAAATAAATTAAAATTAAATACAGTTGGGAAAGAGGTAGTTGTTTGGGCTAAATTATAGGTGGGCTATGTACAGGTGCAGTAATCTGTGAGCTGCTCTGACAGTTGGTGCTTAAAGCTAGTGAGGGAGATAAGTGTTTCCAGTTTCAGAGATTTTTGTAGTTCGTTCCAGTCATTGGCAGCAGAGAACTGGAAGGAGAGGCGGCCAAAGAAAGAATTGGTTTTGGGGGTGACTAGAGAGATATACCTGCTGGAGCGTGTGCTACTAACACAACATTAAACAAAACTATAAACACACATACAGTACAACAAAAATATTGTACATAAAAAAAAAAACGTCTTGACTAAAAACAGCTGGCCTAAAAACAATTACACTCTTCTATTATATATACAGTGCCTTGCGAAAGTATTCGGCCCCCTTGAACTTTGCGACCTTTTGCCACATTTCAGGCTTCAAACATAAAGATATAAAACTGTATTTTTTTGTGAAGAATCAACAACAAGTGGGACACAATCATGAAGTGGAACGACATTTATTGGATATTTCAAACTTTTTTAACAAATCAAAAACTGAAAAATTGGGCGTGCAAAATTATTCAGCCCCTTTACTTTCAGTGCAGCAAACTCTCTCCAGAAGTTCAGTGAGGATCTCTGAATGATCCAATGTTGACCTAAATGACTAATGATGATAAATACAATCCACCTGTGTTTAATCAAGTCTCCGTATAAATGCACCTGCACTGTGATAGTCTCAGAGGTCCGTTAAAAGCGCAGAGAGCATCATGAAGAACAAGGAACACACCAGGCAGGTCCGAGATACTGTTGTGAAGAAGTTTAAAGCCGGATTTGGATACAAAAAGATTTCCCAAGCTTTAAACATCCCAAGGAGCACTGTGCAAGCGATAATATTGAAATGGAAGGAGTATCAGACCACTGCAAATCTACCAAGACCTGGCCGTCCCTCTAAACTTTCAGCTCATACAAGGAGAAGACTGATCAGAGATGCAGCCAAGAGGCCCATGATCACTCTGGATGAACTGCAGAGATCTACAGCTGAGGTGGGAGACTGTCCATAGGACAACAATCAGTCGTATATTGCACAAATCTGGCCTTTATGGAAGAGTGGCAAGAAGAAAGCCATTTCTTAAAGATATCCATAAAAAGTGTTGTTTAAAGTTTGCCACAAGCCACCTGGGAGACACACCAAACATGTGGAAGAAGGTGCTCTGGTCAGATGAAACCAAAATTGAACTTTTTGGCAACAATGCAAAACGTTATGTTTGGCCTAAAAGCAACACAGCTCATCACCCTGAACACAACATCCCCACTGTAAAACATGGTGGTGGCAGCATCATGGTTTGGGCCTGCTTTTCTTCAGCAGGGACAGGGAAGATGGTTAAAATTGATGGGAAGATGGAGGGAGCCAAATACAGGACCATTCTGGAAGAAAACCTGATGGAGTCTGCAAAAGACCTGAGACTGGGATGGAGATTTGTCTTCCAACAAGACAATGATCCAAAACATAAAGCAAAATCTACAATGGAATGGTTCAAAAATAAACATATCCAGGTGTTAGAATGGCCAAGTCAAAGTCCAGACCTGAATCCAATCGAGAATCTGTGGAAAGAACTGAAAACTGCTGTTCACAAATGCTCTCCATCCAACCTCACTGAGCTCGAGCTGTTTTGCAAGGAGGAATGGGAAAAAATGTCAGTCTCTCGATGTGCAAAACTGATAGAGACATACCCCAAGCGACTTACAGCTGTAATCGCAGCAAAAGGTGGCGCTACAAAGTATTAACTTAAGGGGGCTGAATAACTTTGCACGCCCAATTTTTCAGTTTTTGATTCGTTAAAAAAGTTTGAAATATCCAATAAATGTCGTTCCACTTCATGATTGTGTCCCACTTGTTGTTGATTCTTCACAAAAAAATACAGTTTTATATCTTTATGTTTGAAGCCTGAAATGTGGCAAAAGGTCGCAAAGTTCAAGGGGGCCGAATACTTTCGCAAGGCACTGTACATCGATCAAGTGTTTAAACTCCACCAACGAAACTAGATCATCACATTTTAAAATGTTCAGGAGAGAATTCCAGGGCCAAGTAACTAAAACTATTTCTACCATGTCCTGTTCTAATTTTTGGTACTGTTAGAAGCAAATGAGAATGGGATCGTAATCGATATTTATTTACTGACCTGACTAAAAAAGAACAGAGATAAAATGGCATTTTACCCAATATGGCCTTATTAATCAGTGTATACCCGTGTTTAAGCCTACGCAAGGTCAATGACGACCAGCCAACAGCGCTGGAGAGATCACAATGATGTGTTAGACGTTTCTGATTTGAAATGAACCTGAGGGCTGCATGATACACTGAATCAAGTGCTCTCAGGGTAGTGGCTGAGGCCTGCATATACGTATATAACATCACTAAAATCTAAAACCGACAGTAATGTACATCGTACCAGCTCCTTCATGGCCTCAAAAGAAAAACAAGCCTTATGCCAGTAATAAAATCCTATTTTCAGCTTGAGCTTCCTTATCAAGTTCTCTACATCCACAGTGAAGCTCAGCTTATCATCAACCCAAACACCCAAATATTTGTACACTTTAACTTGCTCTATAGTATGTCCAGCCAATGTAGCAATGACATGATTTGTAACATGCCTGGCATTTGAAAATAACATGCATTTCTACCCGAATTTAGAATCAGCTTTAAATCATACAGATTCTGTTATATGATGTTAAATGCTCTTTGGGCATTTTCAAAAGCTAAAGATAAACTACTACCACTTGAATAAAGAATAGCATAATCTGCATAAAAATGAACATCCGCTATTTCAATAAGATCCCCAATGTTGTTGATATACAAAATGAACAACAGTGGGCACAAAATAGAACCTTGCGGAACACCTGAGCACACCTCTATGGACTCAGATTTACAAAATCAAACAAATTTAAAAGTGCAAATGTATCAATACAAAATGCTGTGGTAGCCATGCTGGTTA
This sequence comes from Oncorhynchus kisutch, assembly GCF_002021735.2. Lineage (NCBI taxonomy): Eukaryota > Metazoa > Chordata > Actinopteri > Salmoniformes > Salmonidae > Oncorhynchus > Oncorhynchus kisutch. The sequence goes on from NC_034199.2 coordinate 38,792,173, forward strand.
AGTGTGCCTTGAATTGTAAATAAATCACAGACAGTGTCACCAGCAAAACACCATCACACCTCCTCCTTGCTTCACGGTAGGAACCACACGTGCGGCATTCATCTGTTCACCTATTCTGCATCCCACATTGACACGGCGGTTGGAACCAAAAATCTAAAATTTGGACTCATCAGACTGAAGGACAGATTTCCACCTGTCTAATGTCCATTGCTCGTGTTTCTTGGCCCGAGCAAGTCTCCTTTTCTTATTGGTGTCCCTTAGTAGTGGTTTCTTTGCAGCAATTCAACCATGATGGCCTGATTCATGCAGTGTCCTCTGAACAGTTGATGTAGAGATGTGTCTGTTACTTGAACTCTGTGAAGCATTTATTTGGTCTGCAATTTCTGAGGCTTGTAACTTTAATAAACTTATCCTCTGCAGCAGAGGTAACTCTGGGTCTTCCTTTCCTGTGGTGGTCCTCATGAGAGCCAGTTTCATCATAGCGCTTGATGGTTTTTGCGATTGCACTTGAAGAAACTTTCAATGTTCTTGATATTTTCCTCATTGACTAACCTTCATGTATTAAAGTAATGATGGACTGTTGTTTCTCTTTGCTTATTTGAGCTGTTCTTGCCATAATATGAACTTGGTATTTTACCAAATAGAGCTATCTTCTGTATAGCACCCCTACCTTGTCACAGCAGAACTGATTGGCTAAAACGCATTAAGAAGGAAAGGAATTCCACAAATGAACTTTTAATAAGGCACACCTGTTAATTGAAATGCATTCCAGTTGACCACCTCATGAAGCTGGTTGAGAGAATGCCAAGTGTGCAAAGCTGTCATCAAGGGAAACGGTGTCTACCTTGAAGAATCTTTTCTTTCAACACTTTTTTGGTTACTATATGATTCCATATGTGTTATTTCATAGTTCTGATGTCTTCACTATTATTCTACAATGTAGAAAATAGTAAAAATAAAGAAAAACCCTTGTGTCCAAACTTTTGACTGGTACTGTATATATAAAACACAGGAAATCTAGTTTTTGACTGCACTGCCCCTTTAAACAAAGAGTGCCAGAAAATGTTTTCCTTCTAGAAAGCACAGATCAAAAACACTGTAGAACTGGGTTGAAACAATTTTGGTTTAAAAATGGGCACATAGCCTTCTGCTGCAATGGTTTTCAAATACCACCGTACAAGAGGACAATACATTATGTAGCTATCATAAGAAACTCACACAGAGGGAAAAGCAGGCCTGTATGAGTTGGATTGAAGCTCCTAATTGTATCCTGTCGTGTTGGTTGATGTCACTGGTGTGTAATATCATCTGGGATCATCAACCATATTGATCCTCTATACCACTGTCAACAGTCCTAAGAGCTTCCTCAGCAAGTCTGTATCTAGTCTCTGGTGCATGTGATTAATGACTACAGGCCCTATGGCAAGTGCTCCACAACATCATGGCATTGTTCTGTCTGTCTGTCCAAAGAGCTCTCTCAGCGCCCTTTTAAACTTAGTGTTTCAATCAATGTTATCACTTCAACTGGCTGTTGGTGGATTGGATATCGATAGGACCTCAGAGGCCTCACTTGTACCATTGATTATGAGCTATAGTTTGGCATGAATTATAAGATAGCTTCATTTTAGACAACAACAAAAAAAGAGAGCAGAACTCTTGTCAAAAATGTTCTCTTCAACCCAATCTTGATAAAGGTACTTTATGTTCTTAGTATGAAAAGGTATTGGCACACATCCAGGACAGCAGGAAGGTTTCTCATTGGATGAAAACAGAAGTGCTCCTATAATGCCCTGTAGCTTATATGTTTTAAGGTGTGATCACTTTATAAAATGATGACAAATAAGACACTTTGAATGCAATTTATTGTTTCCAAAAGAGCGGTACAATAAGTGTTACATAGGACTTTCAAATCTGTCTTGAGTGTGGCGTGTTTAGCAAGGTAATGCTGTTCACAGTATATACAACTGACTGATACACCACTGGAACACAATAAAATCTCCCCTAACAGGATTACATTACATACAATAAACAGTATTTAAAGATTACAACTTGTAAAATTAGCAATATACAAACAGGGCATAAAAGTTCAGAAATAGGTTATTGTTCAAAGTTTGGCTGTGACAGGCTGTTCATGCAGGAAGTAAAGTCAGGTTTCTATAAACCTCAAAATGCTCCAGAAATCAAACCACTGTAAGCTATAGATATTCTTCCATTAATTCAGCTACTTAAACAGAATTTAATACAAATAAACAAATTGACCGATTGGCATCTTCACTGGTATTTTGTCAAGATGACAATTCATGTTCTTTTCAAGCAAATCTCACATGCTGTGTTGTTAGAGGCATTGACCTGGGCCCGGTTTCCCAACATGCACTAGGTTTCATTTAGCTGTAAGTGGCTAAGAAATCAATTTGATGCTGCCTGCCACACCGCTCATCTGTACGGAGGGCTGAGAGCCTCGAGCGAATGTTGTAACAGGTTTACTACAATGTATTTTATCACAGAGGCCTGTGAAATTGATACTTTTTGAAAAGATGCTTTTGGTAAACTGGGTCCTGTTCTTGTCAGATCTGCTCTTCTGTCATAAAATAATAGTTTTTTTCCAAAGTCGGCAAAACTGAGGCTCACGGTGTGCTTGTGTCAAACTGCATTCCCTCAGCATGAATGCATAATCTACCCTGACAAAGCTCTGCTAAGAGATCACCTCTGCAATTTATCACGTCAAATCGTCTGTGTGAAGCACTGTAGGGCCAGGAAAGAGGGATTATCCATACAAATCAACGGATGTCTTTGCCATTTGCTCACAACAGAAGAACACAATTACAGTGGTGCCATTGTACAATCACACTTCTTTCTGTGACCATTTCACCCCAACTCACTTCCCTATTTACAACATTCAGATAAGGTGATGAATACAGTACATTTGAAACAGTCCTTTAATGTATAAAAAAAGAGCAACACTGGATTGACTTAATCTCAACATACAAACACAGTAAAAATAGAAAAGCATTAACAAACTTCATCAGTCATATATAGGCTTTACCCCCACCCCAACTTACCCCCACCCCAACCCCAACTTACCCCCACCCCAACTTACCCCCACCCCAACTTATCCCCACCCCAACTTACCCCCACCCCAACTTACCCCCACCCCAACCCCAACTTACCCCCACCCCAACCCCAACTTACCCCCACCCCAACCCCAACTTACCCCCACCCCAACCCCAACTTATCCCCACCCCAACCCCAACTTATCCCCACCCCAACCCCAACTTACCCCCACCCCAACCCCAACTTACCCCCACCCCAACCCCAACTTATCCCCACCCCAACCCCAACTTATCCCCACCCCAACCCCAACTTACCCCCAACTTAACTCAGGAAGCAATGCTTTATGTTAGATGAGTGTGAGATAAATCTGGGTATTCACATTGAAGATAGTTTTTGAAATTCCAATGTGTTGATTTGTTTTTCATGGTTCACCCAGATTGAAAATATTTAGATTCCCGATGCGTTCCTCCTGAATACAAAAAGACTTAACAAACTAGGATTTTGGTACTGATTATTTCCACAGATCAAGTTTTGTATTGAGATATTACAGGTTTGGAACAGGCTGAACAATAGTGTTCTGGTGTCTAAAATGAATTGTTATTCATAAAGCACAATGAATAAAAACTAAAACAAATGCATTTACTGTACTGTGACGTTACACATGACATAATACCTAGCAAAAAGGAAAACAGCTTTCAGGTGCATCATGGTGTTGCTGCCTTTTCTACAAGGAAAAATATAACAAGTTAAAAAAAAGATACATTTCACAGGCTTCTGTGATAAAATACATTTGTAGTAAACCTGTTACAACGTTCACTCGAGGATTTTACAACCACTTGGGAGCTCTCAGTTATCTGTACAGATGAGTGGTGTGGCAGGAAACAGCACATTGATTTCTTAGCCATTTACAGCCAAATGAAACCTAGAGCAATAATTGAAGTGATATATCTTGTGGGTCCGTAATAACTTCAAACAGGCTGTCCTCTTGTCTGTCTAGAAAAGGCACTCTGTGCGGGTTCGGACTCTACCGGATGCATCTGATTTTCAGGGGGAATGGAAAGAGAGCCTGTGACGACACTTCCGTTTTCAGACGTTAACAAGCCGACACTCCATCTTAACTCCTCCTCCACATTTACAGGATTGGTTCAACAGTGCAGAAGAGAACCTCTCCTGACAGTTTCTTTTTCTCGTCAGGACCAGAAAGAGAGAAACGTCTGCTACGTTAGGTTAACAAATCCTAAAGATGAGCAGAGGAGTTTAAAAAAGGCCTTTTATCAGCTGGCATTGTGATAAGCCTGGTAAGCTAAAGGAATATAGATGTACTGTATGTTGTTTACATTTGATGTACTGCAGTGTATGATACAAATACGTAAATCTATATTGGTTTCATATTATGCATAAGATTTTTTTCTCCCAAATCAATAGAAATATCATAGCAAAATCTACACATGCTGTAGGCTCCATGTACAGTAATAATATCAAAAGAAAAATAACTCATATGTAATACAATATGGTACTACTTTATCCAATCATAAACAGAACACAAAGTATGTGACGTTGGAAGATGGATCCCAAGTCCTATGTAACCCTAGTAACGTATTGCTATGTCATATGTAATCATATGTATGCATGTACAGTCATTCACTCACTGTAAATATGTGTATGTATCTATGCCGGAGATAACAAAATGATCTATTCCAGCAACATTTACTGGGGTGAATTTCAGGCTGTGGAGTGTACTGACAATTGGTTCCTATCTGCAGATCTTAGTAGTTTCCTTTAGTAGTTATATGGGATCCAAATTCCACCGCCACCCAGCAACAACCTACATCTTTAGAGTGTAACAAAAGTTTATAAAATCTCAGATATCAACAAGTAACAAAGGGAAAAAAACACCCAAGACACTTGAAATGGAAGATGACTCTGAGTTGATGGGTTATCTTGATCATGGAGGTTTAACTCAAAACAACATGATCTGATCTCATCTGATCTACTGTGCAAAGCAATCTCATATACATGTCCTAACGGACTCCAATACCAGGGTTCTAGAAGCTGTCTTGACTTCCTTGTTTTGACCTCCTCTTGAGCTTATTGGACAGTCAGACACTAACCCTCTTGTTTGATTGGCTAACCATTGTTAGTGATTACATAAGAGGCTTCGGGTTAATAAAAAAACGACTAACGTTGTGGGAAGTCTGTGACTTGACTTCCCAGTAAACAAACCCCAAACAAGAAGCTTGAATAGTGTAAGAGTTAGTGTTTTGTTTCATCACGTTATCTCTGGATCCACAACTGACACATGAATCCTCATCTTTCGTGTTCCACGATGTGATAATATTGAGACATGTTGGGAGAGAAGATAAAAGAAAAGGTGGATAACAAGTGAGCGGGAGAAGAAGGAGTGGAAGCAAGAGGATGTGAGAGAGAAGACATGGTGAAAATAGATTGGATGGATGGGAGATTGGGGGACGTATTGGCTGGGGTGGTTGTGTTTACCTACAAAACTACAATTCCCACAAAGCACTGTCCGTCACTGATCTCCCGTCCATCAATCCATTTTCATTCTGTCTTCTCTCTCACATCCTCTTGCTTCTGATGTCAGGGGTCATGCCTGGGGGCAAACGCTTGGCAGAGTCTGTACAGGTCGGTGAGCAGTCTGATGGGGTAGTTTGGGGCTATTCAGATTTATGACAGTACAGGTCTTTAAGTGCTTTCAGTTCCTCTATCAGGGTTTTGTTCTGGTTTTCCAGCACAGCCACGCGGTTCTCCAGACACTTGACATACTCCTTCTTCTTCCTGCGACACTCGCGGGCCGCCTCTCTGTGTGGCACAACAAGGACCAAGACACAGTCAGGGAAACCTCCGGCTATTGGCTCAGTTAGTATGGGATGGTACACAGCATCTCTCTAGGATCTTGGTTACACTTTACTTAATGCAGACAGGTGTAGCGCTTTACTTGTAGCATGTATGAGCCCTTATAATGTTTGGCTAGATGGAGTTCCCAGTGGACCATAACCAGAGAGAACCTCACTCTGACTGTATGTCCTTACCTGTTCTTCATGAGTCTGACCTCTCTCTTGCGGGTAACTTCTACCTCTGGGCCCCCCTGGCCAGACAGGGCAGGGGAGGAAGCCATGACCACCCCAGAGGTGATGGTGCTGTTGGGGACCGTGCGGATCTGGTAGGCCTGCACATCTCCAGACGCAGCTGGGGAACAATGGCATGATCCAGGAGGTGAAATATGGAACCATCTGTTAGAAATCTACTACATTGCAGTTGCAATGGATTACTGATATACAGATGACCTGGCACCCAGGATAACTACTCATTATCTCTTTTAGATGTGCTCAAACTGATTCCATTCAAACACACCGTTGTCTGTTTGTGAGTTCAAAGAGGTAAGGCCAGTGTCTGCACTACCACTCACCTTGCACTACCACCTGGTTGCTGGGCACCAGGATCTGCTGGCCGTCCGAGGTCTGGGCGTACTGCAGGATGGTGGTGCCCTGCTGGGCGGCCGCAGCGTTAGACATGGTCAGGGTCTGCAGTCCCTGGACCGCATCTGTTCCGTTATTGGCCAACTGGATTGCACCACCTTGGGTGATGGCGACTGAGAGAGGAGAGGGAGGGGGAGGGAGAGATAGAAAGAAAGGGAGGGGGCGAGAGAGAATGCGAGAGAGAATGAGAGATATGAGAGAGAGTTTGTGAATAAGGTTGCAACATAAACAACTAAAGATCTTGCTTAAACTACCCTCTTACTGTAAATAAACTCTTTGTCAGTGACATTATTGAGTAAAAGAACGAAGGGTCAAAGGTAACGTACTGTACTGGCCACTGCTGGTCTGGTAGATAGGGCATGATGTGGGCATGGTAACCGTGGTGATGGCAGGCGCTAGGTCCTCCTCTGACTTCTCTTCCTCAATCCTGGGAACCCCCGGGGTGTCACCTGATGACAAGTCATTCAGGATCTTTCTGTTAGGGTCAGAGGGTCAAGACGTTAGATAAAACGCACACTAACAGTCGTCACAGTGCAGCATTATCACACAAACATCAAAGTGTACCTGTATGAGGGGCGTCGTGAGAGGATCTCTCTGCGTTTCTGAGAGTCAGTCACACTGTCCACTGACTCCTGGGAGTCTTCACTCTCTGCTATGTTGGAGATCTGAAACAGTTCAATCAGGTGTGTTAGTGCTGTGCAATAATACTAGCTCCATCACAGTATGTTCTTCTTGTGTCCTGTTGTGGTGGTCAGAGTTGTACCCAGGGTGCAAAGTTGGTGTATCTAAGCTAAAGTTGTAGGTATTTTTTTTATCTTAATGAGACAAACCTCTACAAATAAAAGGTTAGATGAGAAGGTCTACTCACCTGAACAGTCTGGACCTGTGGTGACTGTATGACCGAGGGCTGAGCAGCCTGGATGACCCCGTGAACCTGGACCGTCTGACCGTTGGGCAGCTGCACCAGGGTGACCGTAGGACCACTGGACGTGGCGTGGCCCGCTGCCATGGAAACCTGCAAAGCATAAACATAATCCTGCTGTCCAGGGGGGACACACCTATGACTAGAACCCCCGAGTCTCTCCTAGTATGGAAAAACTTGGGGTTTTCTGGGCCATACTACGTACGTTTATAAAATACATTATTTTGTGTCTGTATGGGTACAGTTGAATTCGGACGATTAAATACACCTTAGCCAAATACATTTAAAACACAGTTTTTCACAATTCCTGACATTTAATCTGAGTAAACATTCCCTGTCTTAGGTCAGTTAGGATCACCACTTTATTTTAAGAATGTGAAATGTCAGAATAAAAGTAGAGAGAATGATTTATTTCAGCTTTTATTGATTTCATCACATTCCCAGTGGGTCAGAAGTTAACATACACTCAATTAGTATTTGGTAGCATTGCCTTTAAATTGTTTAAACGTTTCAGGTAGCCTTCCACAAGCTTCCTACAATAAGTTGAGTGAATTTTGGCCCATTCCTCCTGACAGAGCTGGAGTAACTGAGTCAGGTTTGTAGGCCTCCTTGCTCACACACGCTTTTTCAGTTCTGCCCACAAATGTTTTATAGGATTGAGGTCAGGGCTTTGTGATGGCCACTCAAACACCTTGACTTTGTTGTCCTTAAAGCCATTTTGCCACAACTTTGGAAGTATGCTTGGGCTCATTGTCCATTTGGAAGACCCATTTGCGACCAAGCTTTAACTTCCTGACTGATGTCTTGAGATATTGCTTCAATATATCCACATAATTTTCCGTCCTCATGATGCCATCTATTTTGTGAAGTGCACCAGTCCCTCCTGCAGCAAAGCACCCCCACAACATGATGCTGCCAACACCGTGCTTCACGGTTGGGATGGTGTTCTTCAGGCTTGCAAGCCTCCCCCTTTTTCCTCCAAACATAACGATGTTCATTATGGCCAAACAGTTCTATTTTTGTTTCATCAGACAAGAGGACATTTCTCCAAGAAGTACGATCTTTGTCCACATGTGCAGTTGCAAACCGTAGTCTGGCTTTTTTTAATGGCGGTTTTGCAGCAGTGGCTTCTTCCTTGCTGAGTGGCCTTTCAGGTTATGTCGATATAGGACTCGTTTTACTGTGGATATGGATACGTTTGTACCGGTTTCCTCCAGCATCTTCACAAGGTCCTTTGCTGTTGTTCTGGGATTGATTTGCACTTTTCCCACCAAAGTACGTTTATCTCTAGGAGACAGAACACGTCTCTTTCCTGAGCGGTATGATGGCTGCGTGGTCCCATGGTGTTTATACTTGTGTACTATTGTTTGTACAGATGAACGTGGTACCTTCAGGCGTTTGGAAATTGCTCCCAAGGATGAACCAGACATGTGGAGGTCTACAATTTTCTTTCTGAGGTCATGGCTGATTTCTTTAGATTTTCCCATGATGTCAAGCAAAGAGGTACTGCGTTTGAAGGTAGGCCTTGAAATACAGCCACACCTCCAATTGACTCAAATTATGTCAATTAGCCTATCAGAAGCTTCTAAAGCCATGACATCATTTTATAGAATTTTCCAAGCTGTTTAAAGGCACAGTGAACTTAGTGCATGTAAACTTCTGACCCACTGGAATTGTGATACAGTGAAGTGTAATAATCTGTCTGTAAACAATTGTTGGGAAAATTACTTGTGTCATGCACAAAGTAGATGTCCTAACCGAATTGCCAAAACGATAGTTTGTTAACAAAAAATGTGTGGAGTGGTTGAAAAACCTAAGTGTGTGTAAACTTCCGACATCAACTATACGAATTTCTTGTGTGTATGTGAATGGAACGGTAGTGTGAGTGATGTAAGTATGTACAGTATATTCTGTGACATCCTACTGTCTCGGCTTGGTCACCTGGCCATTTTACTGTCTCCTGCTTGCATTCCAGCCATTACAATGAGCCATCCCCCTATAGCTCCTCCCACCAGCCTCCTCTGGTAGGTGACCAGATTTCTAGTACTACAGGGTTATGCTGATTACGTCTCTCTGTCAGTCATAGATCTCTGCCGTGTGTGTGGAGTGTCAGCACATACCCTATCAGTCAGTGAGTATGTAGTAGTGTGTAGCAGCAGTATGTGGTAGATGTAGCAGTGTGTGGTAGAGAGACAGGGAGGCAGTGTAGACTAACCTGTGGTTAGTCTGGTAGTAGTGATAAGGTGCTGTACCAGTATGTGGCAGGGTACTAACCTGTGAGTGGTAGTAGTGATGAGGTACTATACCAGTATGTGGCAGGGTACTAACCTGTGAGTGGTAGTAGTGATGAGGTACTATACCAGTATGTGGCAGGGTACTAACCTGTGAGTGGTAGTAGTGATGAGGTGCTGTACCAGTATGTGGCAGGGTACTAACCTGTGAGTGGGCAATCTGTTGGCTGTCTGTCTCTGACACGGCTGTGTCTCCTCCCTGCTGAACCTCTGCTGCCGACTCCATGGTCATCGGCTGTTGGGGAAAAGGGGAGCGGAGTACAAGAGGGTTACAGAAGACTTTCTGATGCATCTCTTATGATCAACAAGGAGAAAATCACAGTAATGCTAATGATCCTTTCAGCTGGTTTTTATTGAGAAAATGGTAATAGCCTTACTGCTTAGTAGTATTTTCTACAAGTAAATATTCTGAAGACTTCCAACACAAATGATAGTTAACTGATATTATCATGTAATATCACATTGTGATAAATGCATGTCATTAATCTTCCTGTAGAGTTCATTAGTCAATGGAAAGCTTCTCTCTGTCTGTTAGCCAAGTGTTTGTTTGTACACATCCATATACAACTACGACCACAGATGTCCTTCCAGTTTTTATGAATAAAGTAGCTAATAACTGAAATAAGACGTGTATAATGAGTCTGTTTATAACTGACAGAGTTGTATATGACGTGTGTCACTTAAATGTCAACATGATAGCTTGTACCTTCTGTGAAGTACAGCAGGGCGAAGATGTGACTGAGAGGTCGAGTGAAGGTTAATATGACACCGTCACAGACAGCACTCAAAGCTATTCCTGAGCTTTATCATAGTCTTCGACACTGAGTATACTTAAGCAATAAGGCCTGGGGGTGTGGTATATGGCCAATATACCATGACTACGGGCTGTTCTTAATCAAGACGCAACGCAGAGGGCCTGGATACAGCCCTTAGCCATGATATATTGGTCATATACCACAAACCCTGAAGTGCCTTATTGCTATTATAAACTGGTTACCAGAGCAGTACAAATAAATGTTGTCTCATACCCATGGTATATGATCTGATATATTCAATGGCGGTCAGCCAATCAGCATTCAGGGCTCGACCCACACAGTTTATAAAAAAACATTAAGATGCTTTTCCCATGACACAGACTGACCAGGTGAATCCAGGTGAAAGCTATGATCCCTTGTTGAGGTCACTTGTTAAATCCACTTCAAATCAGTGTAGATGAATGAGAGGAGACAGATGAAATAAAAGAGTGTTACGTCTTGAGACAATAGAGACATGGATTGTGCATGTGTGTGCCATTCAGAGGGTGAACGGGCAAGATACAGGATTTTGAAGTACCTTTAAACAGTTTATGCTGCTGGGTTTTTCACACTCAACGGTTGCCCATGTGTGTATCAAGAACTGTCCACCACAACATGGGCCAGCATCCCTGTGGAATGCTTTCGACACAGGGATATATATGTATATATATATATATATATATTAGGAAGTTGTGCTTAATGTTTTGTACACTCAATGTATATACTGTAAATATACAGTAGGTGTAAGTGAGGGAGTTAGGGCAACCCTTTGACAATGTCATTTATTTTAGGAATGTCCTGAGACAACCACTGGAAAACTGACGCCATGATTACCAAGAAAAAACCTTCCATTCTGGCTGAGGAATACCTTAGAGACCAACACTGTAGTGGAGTGAGGAAGTGGACCATTTCTGGGTTATAAACACATGAGCGCATCACACTACAGGTCTTCGCAGATCCACCTATACCTGGGTCTGATGTGATTGTCATGGGTCATCAGGTATGTGTAATTTCAACTGACTTGTTCGGAAGTACCAATATAGATCCAAACGTGACTGCTTCAGTAGAGAGAGAAAGAGAACAATGGTATAATTTATGCTACTGCTCTTTCCTTTTCATGAGAGTGTAGCTTGTTGTTGTTATTGGCCAATCATAGGTCATCAGAGCAGCAATAGGCTACAGTCATAGAGGCTCGCACCATGTTAAAGAAGAAGAACAGGCTACAATGACCAAGAGCCAACAGGTAGGCTGCTACTGTATATTCTGAATGGAGTTGTTGTTTGTAACTGTAGGATGGCCCAAAACAAATGACTTTTCTACTGCTTCCCTCCCTCCCTGTCCTCGGGTCCGTTCAGAACGTGTCTATATATATACAACAACAAAATATGCATATTGGGTCCGGGTGGGAAAGACACAGGTCGATTTCAAAATGGGTTCAACTTGTTGGACCTGTGAAGACCTCTACATCTCTCACACACACACGCTCCCTGGAGAAGTCATTCATTTCATTGTGTCACTTTCCTCCCTGCAGCTAGTGTGTGTCTGGGCAGCTGACGTTTCCCCCCAGTCCTCTGGGGCACCTTGTTCAGCAGAAGGCCTGTAGATCCACCTAATGGCTACATCTGAAATGACACCCTATCCCCTATACAGTGCACTACTTTTTAAGGATCATAGGGCTCTGGTCAAACATAGTGCACTATATAGGAGATAGTGTGCCATTATTTATGCATCCCAATTTCTTCCTTTTCTGAACTTTTAGACTTCAAAATGTTCACCAATAGGCAAGCTGCTGCTCGACTCCATGAGTCTGACCGACTCCGATACTTGGCAGGCATGCGCACTGCGAGAAACCCAATAATCAACATGTCATGCATTGGCTTTGTCCCCTACAGGCCATTTCTTCCCCTGCTTTCCAAAACCCTTTTCCCCCCTTCTCTACCACTGTCTTGTCAACATGCCATGTCTCCAGACTAGTCAGAGAAATGATTCACCACACACGAAACGACTGATGTGTTGTGACTTGTTGTGCTGCCAGTCTGGTTTGCCATCCCAACAGAGCTAGTTCTGTCAGAGAATTCCATGTTGGAAATCCACCTACTGCCAGTGAGCGTTGGCTGGCTGTTAGACATGGAAGTCTGGTTGTGGAGAGAGGGTCAGCAGCCACAAGCCCTCCTCTTCAGTGGTAAAGAAAGGTAATGGAAGAGGTGCCAGGTACAGACACAGGAAGAGAAACAGCCAAAGTCACTCACTCTGCCTTGTAAATCAAGTAGGCCAGCTGAAAAGTAAAAAATGGCTATTTTGTAAAAATTGCTATATTGCTAAATGTATGAAAACAAAAATGTGCTTTTTGGTCTTAATTTAAGGTTAGCCATTAGGGTTAGTAGTGTGGTTAAAGATTTGATGACTTTGTGGCTGTGCTAGCTAGAGTGACCACTGCTGAGCTGGCTCCAGAACAAGATTCATGATGAAAAATGCCAACCTGCTAGAAGATATGTAGGCGCAAGTCAGACAATTTGTATCCCCATAATGCAACACAATTGAAAAGGGGCCTTGACAAAAAGTGATCCTCTCGAAAGGCCACATTCAGTAGTGATGGGAAGTACGGCTCTTTTTATTGACTTGGATCTTTTAGACTCTTTCAGTCAAAATAACGAATATTTCGACTCATTTGGTTATTTTGGTTCAGTAATGCCCAGAACACGCTGGATCCCCTATCGGCGAACGATGAACTAAAAACTCAAAAGAATCATGATTCCTCAAGCCTCTCGTTCACCATATTGGAGCTCTCATCTTTATGGGATCTGACATCTGTGAGTGAAACGTATAAAACTGTGCGTGAAACTGTAATTGATAAGCATACAAATAAGGAATTTTTTTTTTGACATTTGAAACGAAGTCTAGGTGCGGCCGCCACCAGAATAGATTATCAACGGAATGGAATGTTTTGACTCCCCCAGGAGAGAGATTTGCCCAATAACGATTCATTCGAGTTTGAGTGTTGAGCAGAGGCAGGCTATGCATGTTTTGGTTCTACAAAGCTGAGTCCATTGACAACATTCAATAATCAATTGACTGCATTCACTCTTGCACCGTGTGATCATTTATCAGCTCTAAACATGCATTTTCCCTCTCTATGCTGCCTGCAGCATGATCTATTTCTTTGCGCGCACATGACAGACAGTTGGTGGTCAGAGCAGATGCTGAGCCCAATGATTTAAATATACACACTAGATTACTAATTAGGGGTGCTGTGTTGAAGGCACCATGCCTCCATCTTGGCACTCCCCCACCATCGTTTTGAAGCCACAATGCCTCCATCTTGGCACTCCCCCACCATAGTGTTGAAGCCACCATGCCTCCATCTTGGCACTCCCCCACCATCGTGTTGAAGCCACCATGCCTCCATCTTGGAACTCCCCCACCATTATGTTGAAGCCACAATGCCTCCATCTTGGCACTCCCTCACCATCGTGTTGAAGCCACCATGCCTCCATCTTGGAACTCCCCCACCATTATGTTGAAGCCACAATGCCTCCATCTTGGCTCTCCCACACCACTGTGTTGAAGCCACAATGCCTCCATCTTGGCTCTCCCCCACCATTGTGTTGAAGCCACAATGCCTCCATCTTGGCTCTCCCCCACCATTGTGTTGAAGCCACAATGCCTCCATCTTGGCTCTCCCCCACCATTGTGTTGAAGCCACCATGCCTCCATCTTGGCTCTCCCCCACCATTGTGTTGAAGCCACCATGCCTCCACCTTGGCTCTCCCACACCATTGTAAAAAAATATTTGGGAAACTATAGAAATGTCTACATTCATTTTTGCCAGATGTATTCTATTATAGACACCTTAATGCATATTTCTAAAAACATCTTAGATGACTAATGTTACTGTCTCCTCTACAACAACAACAAAAATACTTCAAGTTCATTCAGAAAGTATTCAGACCCCTTGACCTTTTTCCACATGTGGTTACGTTACAGCCTCATTCTACAATGGATTAAATCGTTTCCCCCCCCCCCCCCCTCGTCAATCTACACACAACACCCCATAATGACAAAGCAAAAAACAGTTTTTTTTCCTTTCTTTCCCGTCACAGAATTTATAACAAATAAAACTGAAATAATACATTTCCATTAGTATTCAGACCCTTTACTCAGTACTTTGTTGAGGCACTTTTTGCAGCGATTACAGCCTTGAGTCTTCTTGAGTATGATGCTACACGCTTGGCACCAGTGGTGTAAAGTAATTATGTAAAAATACTTTAAAGTACTACTTATGTCGTTTTTTGGGGGTATCTGTACTTTACTATTGATATTTTTGACAACTTTTACTTCACTACATTCCTAAAGAAAATAATATACTTTTTACTCATACATTTTCCCTGACACCCAAAAGTATTCGTTACATTTTGAATGCTTAGCAGGACAGGATAATTGTCTAATTCACACACTTATCAAGAGAACCTCCCTGGTCATCCCTACTGCCTCTGATCTGGAGGACTCACTAAACAGAGAACATCCCTGGTCATCCCTACTGCCTCTGATCTGGAGGACTCACTAAACAGAGAACATCCCTGGTCATCCCTACTGCCTCTGATCTGGAGGACTCACTAAACAGAGAACATCCCTGGTCATCCCTACTGCCTCTGATCTGGAGGACTCACTAAACAGAGAACATCCCTGGTCATCCCTACTGCCTCTGATCTGGAGGACTCACTAAACAGAGAACATCCCTGGTCATCCCTACTGCCTCTGATCTGGAGGACTCACTAAACAGAGAACCTCCCTGGTCATCCCTACTGCCTCTGATCTGGAGGACTCACTAAACAGAGAACCTCCCCGGTCATCCCTACTGCCTCTGATCTGGAGGACTCACTAAACAGAGAACATCCCTGGTCATCCCTACTGCCTCTGATCTGGAGGACTCACTAAACAGAGAACCTCCCTGGTCATCCCTACTGCCTCTGATCTGGAGGACTCACTAAACAGAGAACCTCCCTGGTCATCCCTACTGCCTCTGATCTGGAGGACTCACTAAACAGAGAACCTCCCTGGTCATCCCTACTGCCTCTGATCTGGAGGACTCACTAAACAGAGAACATCCCTGGTCATCCCTACTGCCTCTGATCTGGAGGACTCACTAAACAGAGAACATCCCTGGTCATCCCTACTGCCTCTGATCTGGAGGACTCACTAAACAGAGAACCTCCCTGGTCATCCCTACTGCCTCTGATCTGGAGGACTCACTAAACAGAGAACCTCCCTGGTCATCCCTACTGCCTCTGATCTGGAGGACTCACTAAGCACATGCTTTGTTTGTAAATGATGGTGTTGGTCTCCCAGTCCCCTGCCACTAAAAAACATCCCCACAGCATGATGCTGCCACCACCATGCTTCACAGTAGGGATGGTACCAGGTTTCCTCCAATCTTGGTTTCATCAGACCAGAGAATGTTGTTTCTCATGGTCTGAGAGTCTTTTGGCAAACTACAAGCGGCTGTCATATGCCTTTTACTGAGGAGTGGCCTCCGTCCGGACAATTCCTTCAACCTCATGGCTTGGTTTTTGCTCTGACATGCACTGTGGCACCTTATATAGACAGGTGTTTGCCTTTCCAAATCATTTGAATTTACCACAGGTGGACTCCAATCAAGTTGTAGAAACAAGGATGATCAATGTAAACAGGATGCACCTGAGCTAAATTTGGAGTTTCATAGCAAACGGTCTGAATACTTACGTAAATAAGGTATTTCTGTTTTTTGCAAACATTTCTAAAAACCTGTTTTTGCTTTGTCATTATGGGGTATTGTGTGTAGATTGATGAAGAACATATTTAATCCATTTTAGAGTAAGGCTGTAATGTAACAAAATGTGGAAAAGGGGAAGGGGTCTGAATCGTTTCCGAATGCACCGTAACTTTGTCCTCAAAACCTTTAACTGAAATCGTGTAGAATTCCATGTATTCCTATAGACGGATTGGTTGTTTAGCAACAAAACTGAGGTGTGCGCAACTATGGGGTCAAAACAGACTGTGGTCGGCTTAAGATTGTTGACAACATGTAAACTATATTTTGCATCCAATGTTTATTGAAAACATAAATAATCTTGCACAATGAGCACCTGCTGTGATTGTTATAGCAAATTGTAGCCATATTAGCATTAACATGAAATCAAGTGAAAACACCTCTAAACAAGACATGTTATCAAGAACAAGATGAAACTGGTCACTTACGATTCCCCACATGACAGTTCCTTGTAATTGTTGGTAGCTACCTGGCCATCCGGAATGACAACAACTCACAGACTTCTGCCCTATTGAAGCGCACACATGGTTTTCCCAACATTGTCAGCTAATCCATCTAGGAGGAGTGCAAATATGGCTGACCCGTGAAGAGGTAGAGGTAAAGATTTTTATAACTAACCCAAGATAGACCAGAGCCTTTCGTTTCCAATGGGAGGAAATGAATCATATTGGGCAGAACAAGCAAGGAGGTGGGTGGGGCCAAACACAAGCTAGTGAGATCCTATTGGTTGTATCATTTATTTGTATATTTCCGTTATAGCTGTGAAGTGCGTGTGCAATAACTCAATTCACCCTTCATTCCTTCTAAACGCAATTTTCAGAAACTTTGGCAAAGGGTAAAGTCTACAAAACACAGTCCACTCTTTTTGTTACACATTCTAGTTTTGGAAACTGTATGGAGATCAAATGTTTCATCAATAAGAAAATTAGCAGAATGTCGGCCAAAATCCATCTCGCTCCATCTTCTCCCACTGCTGGCCATATTTGGAAGTGAGTGGAAACGCCAGCTGTATGCTTCAAATGTTTTACTCTGGTGAAATATCTGGTTTATTGGTCAATCTGTGGTAGTGGCATCACAATATGGCGACCGGAGTATGGGCGAGTGGGTATTTTGAAAGCGCCCTGCTATAGTTTAGACTGAGCTGTGTTTTTTACTGCGCAACTACCGTACATTGAGCTATTATACTGCCAGCTCGGGGGTTTGAACTCGCAACCTTCCGGTTACTAGTCCAACGCTCTAACCACTAGGCTACGCTGCCGCCCCTCCCGGGGAACAGTGGGGTTAACTGCCTTGTTCAGGGGCAGAACGTAGGGCCGGGCGATATGGCCAAAAGATTATATCACAGTATTTGTTTTATTTAAATGGACGGTATTTTTAGTTTTTGAATAATACATTTCTACATTTGCTTTATGAGTAGTGAGTGATCCTAGGGTGCTTTATGAGTAGTGAGTGATCCCAGGGTGCTTTTGAGTAGTGAGTGATCCTAGGGTGCTTTATGAGTAGTGAGTGATCCTAGGGTGCTTTATGAGTAGTGAGTGATCCCAGGGTGCTTTATGAGTAGTGAGTGATCCTAGGGTGCTTTATGAGTAGTGAGTGATCCCAGGGTGCTTTATGAGTAGTGAGTGATCCCAGGGTGCTTTATGAGTAGTGAGTGATCCCAGGGTGCTTTATGAGTAGTGAGTGATCCCAGGGTGCTTTATGAGTAGTGAGTGATCCTAGGGTGCTTTATGAGTAGTGAGTGATCCCAGGGTGCTTTATGAGTAGTGAGTGATCTCAGGGTGCTTTATGAGTAGTGAGTGATCCCAGGGTGCTTTATGAGTAGTGAGTGATCCCAGGGTGCTTTATGAGTAGTGAGTGATCCTAGGGTGCTTTATGAGTAGTGAGTGATCTCAGGGTGCTTTATGAGTAGTGAGTGATCCTAGGGTGCTTTATGAGTAGTGAGTGATCCCAGGGTGCTTTATAAGTAGTGAGTGATCCCAGGGTGCTTTATGAGTAGTGAGTGATCTCAGGGTGCTTTATGAGTAGTGAGTGATCCTAGGGTGCTTTATGAGTAGTGAGTGATCCCAGGGTGCTTTATGAGTAGTGAGTGATCTCAGGGTGCTTTATGAGTAGTGAGTGATCCTAGGGTGCTTTATGAGTAGTGAGTGATCCTAGGGTGCTTTATGAGTAGTGAGTGATCCTAGGGTGCTTTATGAGTAGTGAGTGATCCCAGGGTGCTTTATGAGTAGTGAGTGATCCCAGGGTGCTTTGTGAGTAGTGAGTGATCGTAGGGTGCTTTATGAGTAGTGAGTGATCCTAGGGTGCTTTATGAGTAGTGAGTGATCCCAGGGTGCTTTATGAGTAGTGAGTGATCCTAGGGTGCTTTATGAGTAGTGAGTGATCCTAGGGTGCTTTATGAGTAGTGAGTGATCCTAGGGTGCTTTATGAGTAGTGAGTGATCCTAGGGTGCTTTATGAGTAGTGAGTGATCCCAGGGTGCTTTATGAGTAGTGAGTGATCTCAGGGTGCTTTATGAGTAGTGAGTGATCCTAGGGTGCTTTATGAGTAGTGAGTGATCCCAGGGTGCTTTATGAGTAGTGAGTGATCTCAGGGTGCTTTATGAGTAGTGAGTGATCCTAGGGTGCTTTATGAGTAGTGAGTGATCCTAGGGTGCTTTATGAGTAGTGAGTGATCCTAGGGTGCTTTATGAGTAGTGAGTGATCCTAGGGTGCTTTATGAGTAGTGAGTGATCCCAGGGTGCTTTGTGAGTAGTGAGTGATCCTAGGGTGCTTTATGAGTAGTGAGTGATCCTAGGGTGCTTTATGAGTAGTGAGTGATCCTAGGGTGCTTTATGAGTAGTGAGTGATCCCAGGGTGCTTTATGAGTAGTGAGTGATCCTAGGGTGCTTTATGAGTAGTGAGTGATCCTAGGGTGCTTTATGAGTAGTGAGTGATCCTAGGGTGGCAACACATACATTCTAAGTGATTTCAAATGGGGCTTTCTCCATTCTGATGGTTTTATAGTGTTCAATTCAACACCTTTATAATTTCTTCATTTCCTGCACTCAATTGCAGTGGTGGAAAAAATATCAAATGTTCATACTTGAGTAAAAGTAAAGATACCTTAATAGAAAATGACTCAAGTGAAAGTCATCCAGTAAAATCCTATTTGAGTAAAAGTTCAAAAGTTTTTGTTTTTAAATGTACTTAAGTATCAAAAGTAAAATAATAAATAATTTCAAATTCCTTACATTAAGCTAACCAAATGGCCACAATGTTCTTGTTTTTTATTTAAGGATAGCCAGGGGCATTCTCCAACACTCACACATAATTGACAAACAAAGCATTTGTGTTTAGTGATTCCGTCAGATCAGAGGCAGTAGATGACCAGGGACGTCCTCTTGACAAGTGCGTGAATTGACCTGTCCTTCTAAGCATTCAAAATGTAACAGAATACTTTTAGGTGTCAGGGAAAATGTATGGAGTAAAAAGTACACTATTTTCTTTACGAATGTAAGAAAGTAAAAGTAAAAGTTGTCAAAAAGAAAAAATAGTAAAGTAAAGCACAGATACCAAAAAATAAAATGACGTTAGTACTTGAAAGTATTTTTACTTAAGTACTTTACACCACTGCTCATTTGAGGTCATTTCCACACTGCCACGTAGGGCTGCACACTGCCACGTAGCCACGTAGGGCTGCACACTGCCACGTAGGGCTGCACACTGCCACGTAGGGCTGCACACTGCCACGTAGGGCTGCACACTGCCACGTAGGGCTGCACACTGCCACGTAGGGCTGCACACTGCCACGTAGGGCTGCACACTGCCACGTAGGGCTGCACACTGCCACGTAGGGCTGCACACTGCCACGTAGGGCTGCACACTGCCACGTAGGGCTGCACGATATGGGCAAATCTAGGACTTCTTTTTAACCAAATGTTGCAATTGCGATTTGACTTGCGAATTAGAGCAAAACTGTTGGAATCATGGAAATAGAATGACTATTCTAATTCTATATTTAGAATATAATAGTGGGCACTTTGAATACAGTGTTGTTTGAGATGACAACAAATTCAAATGCCAGGGAAGAGTTACTGTGACAGGGTAGGAACTAAAGTGTTGATTAGTGTTTCCTAGGGGACCCTATAAGCTTTGGCGACATTGCATGTTCTCTCTTAGCTACTTCATATAGCTAACCTATTCTTGCTTTGCATATTCCTCTTCGATTTAGAAGATACTGTTGCACAAACAACATACTGATTAGGTCTACACCATCATTGCTATTATCATGCTGTATTAGCTAGCTACGTTTGCTCTTACTCAGTACATTTATTAGCTAGCTAGCTATTACCATTAGCGGCAAACAATTAGCGTCTCACAAGATTTAGGGCAACGTCCTAAGAAAAGACAAACTAGCTGTTTGCTGATGTAAGAAACAGAAACTAATAGTGTCACTATAGAACGCTAGTTGGTTTATATTAAGAAGCAAAGAGAAAACAGCATCGCTGTCATCAACACTGTTGCATGTGCTGCATTGACCCTGATGGGTTGTTCGAGAACGAGTCGGCTCTAAGAGGCGGCTCTTGAAGGTGAACGTTGAGAGCCGGCTCGCATATCAGAAGAGCCGAATCTATTTATTAAATTATTACAAAATTAAGATATGAATAATCAAAAGATTTAAATTCATAGAATTAACTGATTTAAAGAACGAAAAAAAAAAAAAAAAAATATAGGCTTTAAATGCTCAAGCTCACACACATCCGTTCTGACTGTCTGCTCAGACTAACAGCCTCACCTGTTGTTCCTGTCAATCAGACACCCAGTGTCAACCAATGAACCAAAGATGGGCAAGGGAGGGCCAAGCAAACTCACTCACAGTCACACACTTAGCAGCCGAGGCGAGAAAGGACAGCTGGAAAAAAAACTGCTGGAAAATGAGTCGGAAGCACAGTAGCATTTGGATGCATTTTAAAAATGTAGACAATGTTAGAGCACAGTGTAGAATTTGCCAAAACATGGACCAGTTTATGCCAAAGCCTATGTCTGTAGCAAAACAAGGCCAAATTTATACTGCATTGGCTAAAATGATTGCCACCGATTTCCAGCCATTTTCAATCGTGGAGGACAGAGGTTTCAGAAATTATAGCAATAGTCTAAATCCAATGTACACAATTCCACGCAGGAAAACCCTTTCAAAATCACTTATTCCACAACTGTACGAGAGCACACAAGCTTCAGTGCGAGAAAGAGTCCAAAAAGCTACTGCAGTTTGCCTTATTGCTGACTGCTGGACATCAAGGGTAATAATGTAACAGGTCAGTTACATGTCACTTAATTGAAGATTTTTCAATGTCTAGCTGTCTTCTGGGCTGCTTTGAGTTCAGCAACAGACACACCACAGAGAACTTGGCAGAGGAACTGTTGAGAGTGGCCAGAGAATGGCAAGTAGATGGAAAAGGGGTCTGTTGTGTTAGCGACAATGCAGCGAACATAACCAAAGCTATGAACATTTTTAAATGGACCCATCACCCATGTCTTGCCCACACAAGCAACCTGATAGTAAGAGATGCTCTGAAGGTGATAAAGCCCACTGTGGACAAAGTGAAAGCAGCTGTGGAATGCTTCCACAGGAGCACAGTAGGTGCTGAAAAACTAAAGTCTACACAACGCCAGATGGGGATGCCTGAGTTGAGGCCTAAACAAGACTGCACTACAAGGTGGAATTCAACATTTTATAAGTTGAAGCGGTTTCTTGAGTCAAAGGATGCTATCATGTCTACCCTGGCCATTGCACCTGTTGATGTTCTGACCCAAGAGGAATGGGAGGTGGTGGAGGAGGTGTGCAGAGTCCTGGAACCCTTTGAGCAGGTCACTGTGGAGATCAGTGAAGTGGTACAGTAAGCAGTTATTACTACATCATTATTTAATCCAGTATTATATATGTATATGAGCAGTAGATGAGAATGTAGTATCAGTAGACAAAACATGAACCTGAACTAATAAGTTACTGTTCTCTCTTTTCAGCTATGTGACAGCCTCAAAAATGATACTCCTGTGTAAGGGTCTGCAGCCAATCACAGCCAGCCGCCAGAGAGAAGCAAATGCAACCACGTGTGACATAGAGTTGATGGACACCCTATGTTCATCAATGGACAGAAAGTTCCACACAATGGAATATAATCACGTGCCATCAGAAACCGCTGCACTTGACCCCAGGTTTAAGAAGCTAGCCTTCAATGATGCCAGAGAGATGGTGAGGCTCTTCAAAGAATAACCTCAGCAGCAGGGAGGGACAGCCCAAGCAGTCAGCTGGTTCAGGCACCAGGGCAACAGGAAGAAGAGGGATCAGATGGAGCAGAAGCACCAGCAGTAGTGCCACAAACGTCTGCTGTTTGACGAGAGAGCAACTGGGGATGCAGCTTGAAGGAATCCCTCAGTAGATGCCATAATGGAGGTCCGATCCTATTTGGAGGAGCCAGATCCTCTGAGCTGGTAAAAGAACAAGGCCTCTGTCTACCCATGGATTACTAAAGTCATGACAGGGAGACTCTGCATAGTGGCCACATCCGTTCCCTCTGAGAGGGTCTTCTCGAAAACAGGACAAATAACTACTGAGAGAAGAAACCGCATCAGTCCCTCGAAAGTGAATCTCTCATAAAAGAAAAATCTGGTCAGCATTGCTGTGTGCTGCTGGTTATAACATGGCAGTAAAGAAGAAAGAGAAGAAGGACCAGTTTAATGTTTTCAGTGGGATGCTGCAGTTCTGCACATTATTTATGTTTTCTTTGATATGGTACAATATTCTATTATCATGTTGTTCAGATTGTATTAGATTTTAATGGTTAGATTTATATGCACTTTTTTATATACATTAAAAAGTTATACTTTAAATGCAAATGTTTAATAGCATTCTTTTTCATAACAAACCAATGCATTTCTAACTAAATACATTGTGGTTAAGGTAGAGTATGATTTAATTTAATTATTTCATTTTAATTATTTTAACACCAATCATAGTCAAACTATCGCAAACTGTTTTTACTTGAAAAAAATATATTTTTCTTTTTCTTCTAAAGAGCCGTTTGGGAGCAAAAGAGCCGGCTCTTTTGGGTGAGCTGAGCCGAACGAGCCGGCTCACTGAAAAGAGCCGGAATGCCCATCACTACCATGCAGACTGAACACTAGTCTCGTCTTCGGTTGAGGAACATCAAATGCGCTCCTTGAGTGACAGGGGGCGTGGCTAGGTCTGTGTTGAAAGTGGCGCAGAGAGAAAGAGAGATGATTTAAGTTGCGAAGTAAAATATAAAAATGGACATTGCACATGGCGTCTCACATTTAACAAAGCAAACATTCAAATACCGGTATAGAAGGTAAAGTAAATACCCAAATCGGTCCCTGCACAAATACTGGTATATAATAAAATACGATATACTGCCCCTTCCTATCAGAACGACACATTTTTACCTTGTCAGCTTGTGGATTTGATCCAGCAACCTTACGGTTACTGGCCCAACACTCAAACCACTAGGCTACCTGCCGCCTCATGAACGTTCCATTGATAGTAGACTATGTATCAACGTGACATCTACACGGTTATCAGTATTAGTTATTTCTTGTGTAGGCTGCTATCCTGCTTGAAGTAAAATCACGCGAGAGAAAAAAAATATGGCCAAGTTAGCAACCGGCAGCAACACAACCTTGATACCCAGCAGGCATGGCTCCCGAGTGGCGCAGCGGTCAAAGGCACGGCATCTCAGTGGTAGAGGCGCCACTACAGACCTTGGTTCGAATCCAGGCTGTATCACAACCATAGGGTGGCGCACAATTGGCCCAGCGTCGTTCGGGTTAGGCTGTCATTGAAAATAAGAATTTGTCCCTTAACTACTTGCATAGTTATATATATTTTGAAGGCTGCAGGAATCACTTCAAGTAAACTGGCACGTCGATACAGCACTGGTCGCCTGCCTATCGTCTCGTCGCGCAGCCCAATCAGCCATGCAAAACGGTCAGGAGTGGCAACAAATCTGCCCAATTAGATGATTTGTTTTTCATACACCCACTCCGGCCGCCATATTGGACTGCAGCTACCCCATGCTTGGCCTCTCAATGGCCAACATATAGCATCAGCAATCCTGGGTTTATATACATAATTGACTGAGCCGGAGGAGCGCGTAATTGTGCTGTTCAATTCAATGCGGCCAGCAGGTCAAACGAACGAGTCACTCTGAAAATCGAAGCATATCTCTCGAGTCAGGAAAAAGTCGTTCATGAAGAACGAACCGTCCACGAACTGCACATCACTCTAGCAATCAGTAGATTAGAGAATAGGCTAAACTCAGTGACAAGGCAGAGAGCCACATGGAGAGTGGGTCCAACGCCTCTGTGTGACATACAATACATATAGGTTACCATTGGTTTTACCTTTAGTTCAAGATCATTTAGGTCAACTTTTGGGCGCAATATGAAACAATATAATTCTGTATAATAAGTAAATATCCAAAATGGACCTGCAAAAAAAAAAACAGTGGCCTGTGTTTGAGGTTTCGACTAGACTACACTTGCTTAAGATTGTTTTGGCAAACAAAACGACTAGAAACAAAGAGACTAGTATGACGGGACATATTATTGTAGGGACATATTGTAGCGACCCAGGCATTTAGACACATAAACCACATCCAAATCTGGGCTCGTATCTAAGTTAATTTATTTTAGACAAGGCAAGCAACAACGCCAAAAATGTCATAATTTCATATTATGGAACCGATACATAATCTTGCACTTTAAGAATTGAAGTTCAAGAATACCCTGATTTTTCGTAACAAACATTATATAGCAGTCGAGTTTGGTTTAACCCCTACATTTTGTAGGCTACATGCAATCTAGTCAGCTACCTTTTCATTGCTATTCTACAGGCTAGGCTGCTGGGCAAGACCAAATACGCGCAAATTAGCCTTCAATCTTTATAGGGACAGACTATGATTTCATGACAGGGCGAATTTGCTTGTAAAATCGCATCACATAATATGCAGTCCAAACAAGCAACGTCCCACTCGATCCTGCTGGCGGGCTAGCCTACTCCTCATTCCCTGTCTTTTTCCAGGTTACTCGCCGCCGCAGCAGCCTCCCCTCCCTCCATGTCTGCATGACTGCCTGTAACAAGCCCGCCGCCATGATCTCTTTGTCCCTCCGGGCCGAACCCGGACAGGTTATATGTTATTTGGGACGCGCATTGTCTCTCTTCCTCCCGGACACTAGTCTTCTCTTACCGATACAGACTCCCTCCGTCACTCCCGGGCCCTCGGAGCTCCACTTTTATTCAGGCCGACACGTAAGAGACCGCGTCAGGCTACACCTCCGTCGCGTCACCGAGAACAACAACAGAGAACGAGAGGGAGGAAAATCAAATCGTCAGCGGCACAATCGAGAACAACCGAATTATAAGCGGAACAAGCCGAATGGATGACGGAGTTAACCGAAGTGATCCCGAAAGTGAGCGGAAAATAACGAACATTTAGGCTAGACACGTTGCACTCAAACGCTGTCCAATTTGTAATCTTTCGGTTACAAATTTTTTTTTAAAACATTTTGGGAGGTTACTCTGTAGCTACTAGTTGGCACCCGCCAAGTACAATTGTTAGGATGTGGCTACCTGTAGTTTGTATTTATTATTGATCTTAACTAAATAAAAAAACAAGACTAATAATTGCTACCATTGACAGTGTAGGAACAGGGGTGTAGTGGTACCTGGAGCACAGGTACCACTACTTTTTTCTATTTGAGAATACATGGAGCTGGTTAAACTATTTCTGGAAAATTAATAAGGATAAATTCTAAATACATTTTGTTTAATTACCACTAACATTCAATGAAAAACAAGAGAAAGACAAACCAAATAAATATGTATAGCAGCCTAGATGTAACGGGCTTCCTCCTCTTCGTCTGAGGAGGAGTAGGAGTAAGGAGCGGACCAAAGCGCAGCGTGGTAAGTGTTCATGATGTAATCTTTAATGAAAACTAACTGAACACTGAAATACAAAACAATAACGTGAACTAATGAAAACCAAAACAGTACCGTGTGGACCAAACACCCACAAACCAAAAGTGAAACCCAGGCTACCTAAGTATGATTCTCAATCAGAGACAACTAACGACACCTGCCTCTGATTGAGAACCATACTAGGCCGAACACAAAAACAAACATAGAAAAACAAACATAGACTGCCCACCCCAACTCACGCCCTGACCATACTAAAACAAAGATATAATAACAGAACTATGGTCAGAACGTGACACTAGAGGTAAGTAAATTAGGATTTTGTCCCTGTCTTTTCTCTGGCGGCGAGAATAATGAAAGACTGTAGGCTACATGTGTGCTCGTTTAGTAAAGAATGATTCATTAGCATTTTACATTAGAGAACCAAATATAATAGCATAGCATAGTAGGCCTATAATGTTATTGTTACACCAAAAATAATTCCTGAGTAGGATGTCAGGTGTTGTTGCTGTCATGTTTGACAGCCATTTGAGAGCCATGCATGCTGTCTTTACAATTGTCTGAGGTGTGGTTTTGGAGCTGGTGGTGGTGGTGGGTGGGGGGGGGGTGGTATTAATGTATTAATGTACATATAGGTACACAAATAATGGTTGGTGTTAGTGTTTTTTTTCTTAATGTCACTTCAAATGTGTGAAATAACTGTCAAGACAGCAAGAGGGCGGTATAAAACCACTATATTTGGGATTGCCTGGTTACTGACAACACACTTTCTGTCCAGGTGGGGGCAGCATATCACAGTGTACAGGATAAGGACCCGTGGTTTCCAGTCTCAACCTCCTGCTGCCTGTTCAAGTGGGGGGATGCAGCTTCTGCCATGGATCTGTGAGTTTATCAAGGCAATTCTTTTTATAATCCTCCAGATGCTTGTTTCTACGTGTTTTATCTGTGTAATACTGCTTTACGGATACAAGACATAAAAAACTGCTTTTTATTGTGACATGAAACACATTGTTTGGGGAATTGACCCTGCCTCGTTAATGACCAACAGTGAATTTGCAGCTGTTTGGCTAAAACCTCAAAGGAGAAAAAAATAAAAATTTTGACCAAGAGGTGAAATGATCTTTTACAAGAGGGACTTAGTGGGCTTTAAATGCAGAAAAAAACCTCACAATCGCGCTAACACAGTGATCACATACACACACACACACAAGAATCAATAGAAGCATTTGGTCTATTACCATAAATACACTGTGCATCTGTGTTAGAATAAACAGCTTTTTATCACCCCATGGTTGACATTTTGACAGCTAATAAATACTACATTTTGTTGTACAGTGGATATGACACATTAGTAGATATATTATATAGTATATATGTCACAATAGTAGATATACTATATAGTGGATATGACACAATAGTAGATATATTGCATTGTAGATATGTCACAATAGTAGATATACTATATCGTAGATATGGCACAATAGTAGATATATTATATAGCAGATGTGTCACAATAGTATATATATTATATAGTAGATATATGTCACAATAGTAGACATATTATATAGTATATATTATATAGTAGATATGTCACAATAGTAGATATTATATAGTAGATATGTCACAATAGTATATATTATATAGTAGATATGTCACAATAGTGTACATATTATATAGTAGATGTGTCACGATAGTAGGTATTATATAGTAGATATGTCACAATAGTAGCTATATTATATTGTAGATATGTCACAATAGAAAGAGATGCAGGGAGCCGCTTCTCTTTTTGTCCTCCACCTTGAGTGAATGTGTGTCTAGTGCTCAGGGAATGTGAGTGTGTGTGTCTGTACCCGGCTGTGTGTGTTTGCGTGTGTGTGACTCTGTGAGTGTGTTTGTGTTCCCGGCTCTGTGAGTGTGTGTGAGTGTGTGTCTGTGAGTGTGTGTGCTCGCTCAGCTACTGCATGTGTGCGTGTATCCGGCTCTGTGATTGACCTTGAGAAAGCAGGCACAGTTGGAGGAGAGTGGGCCGCAGAGGTTCGCTTTCTTTCTCTCTGAGCCCCTGCTGTGCGTCTTCCCCTGGGTTAGCGTTCGCTCTCTCTCTGGCTCCCCGCCCCACGCTCCCCGCCACCGTATCCCTGGGTTAGCGTTCGCTCTCTCTCTGGCTCCCCGCCCCACGCTCCCCGCCACCGTATCCCTGGGCTAGCATGGAGCCATCCTGATGCGCTAGCTGAATTACTCTGCTCTCCTTTAGGAGCCCCTTTCATACTGCCAAGGTGATCCACCAAAAAAGGATAAAAAAAACGGGTGTGGGGGTGCGGGGGGGGGGGGGGTGGGGTTCATCAAAGGCCTAACTATGCCGCAAGCTTTGAAAATGCATAAATAACCAAATGGTAATTCAAAGGAAAGAGACAGGTGGCTTGGTGTATGATACTGTTCATGGTGTATTTCTGAATTTCTGATGTGAGCGTTTATTTACCCTGGTTACCAAAGGGGCTTGGTGTGGTATTATCTAATATTAGTGACTGTTTGTTCCTCACAGTCTGCACTGTATCTCAGACTTCCTTTGTTGTTCCCCCTCTAAAGCTTCCTCAAAACACTCATGAAAGAAATATAAGAACAGTTTGATATTGAAAAGAACAACCCAATACTGTAGCTGTTTGTGAATGATCTCTTGTGTGGTGTTTTTTTTTCTGAAGCAAACGACAAAATATAGGCTATATTTTATACATGGTTCTTTCTTTTTTTTACCATCGGTTTGGAGTAGAACTGTAACAGTTTTTGTTTTCTTCGATCGTCTTAGATTACATACTGTAGCCCCTTATGTAACACCCAACAGACTTTATGTGCAGTTCATCCCCAGCTAAAAGGAACTCATGGGTTTCTGTGTTGAGGAGGCGTTAGGGTCCATTGTTGTCACCTTTTTCTCCCTCTGCGGGGAAAAGCTTTTCCACTGTGCAGTTTAACTAGCTAGGCCTGAATGATCAAGGGACAATCCAGACAGCACATTTGGTTCCTTGGAAGTTGTGGGAATGTACATTTTGGTTTCCCATTGGTTCTGGGATTGAAGCCATACGTTTCCCATTGGTTCTGGGATTGAAGCTATACATTTCCCATTGGTTCTGGGATTGAAGCAATACGTTTCCCATTGGTTCTGGGATTGAAGCCATACGTTTCCCATTGGTTCTGGGATTGAAGCCATACGTTTCCCATTGGTTCTGGGATTGAAGCCATACGTTTCCCATTGGTTCTGGGATTGAAGCCATACGTTTCCCATTGGTTCTGGGATTGAAGCCATACGTTTCCCATTGGTTCTGGGATTGAAGCCATACGTTTCCCATTGGTTCTGGGATTGAAGCCATACGTTTCCCATTGGTTCTGGGATTGAAGCCATACGTTTCCCATTGGTTCTGGGATTGAAGCCATACGTTTCCCATTGGTTCTGGGATTGAAGCCATACGTTTCCCATTGGTTCTGGGATTGAAGCCATACGTTTCCCATTGGTTCTGGGATTGAAGCCATACGTTTCCTGACAGGTAAAACGGAAGAGAACATTTAGCCTGTTCTGGGAATGTTCATTTTTAGGTTGCAAGGAGGTTCCTTAAAACTTCTACTGAATGTCTCAATAAGACTTTTAATGATCTTCTGTTCTCTGTCCATGGAGTTAGTCCAATGCACGACCAGGATGGAGCTAGCATGCCATCTTTTCTTAACTGATACAAAGCTGTTCATTTTACTCTATTCAAACAGACCATTATTTCAAAGGAAACAAGCGTTCATTAAGATCAGGTATTGCCAATAAGTGGGCGTGGCCAACACACCTGAACACACTTAACAAGAGCGAGGCTAGAGAGAGTTTTGTTGATGCTGAGAACGGAATGTATGTTTTTAAATAACATTCTTAAAACGTTACTAATATTATCTTGTGGTTTTTATGGAACGTTTTCTTATTGTTCTGAGAACATGACTTTAAATACATCCACAAGGAAACGTTATACTGAAGTACTGAAATTCCCACAGAAGAACATTGTTTCTTAACGTTCTCTGAACTACAGTATTTGAGAACATTACCAAGGTCAAACCAGTTGGAGAACATTACCAAGGTCAAACCAGTTGGAGAACATTACCAAGGTCAAACCAGTTGGAGAACATTACCAAGGTCAAACCAGTTGGAGAACATTACCAAGGTCAAACCAGTTGGAGAACATTACCAAGGTCAAACCAGTTGGAGAACATTACCAAGGTCAAACCAGTTGGAGAACATTACCAAGGTCAAACCAGTTGGAGAACATTACCAAGGTCAAACCAGTTGGAGAACATTACCAAGGTCAAACCAGTTGGAGAACATTACCAAGGTCAAACCAGTTGGAGAACATTACCAAGGTCAAACCAGTTGGAGAACATTACCAAAATGAAATATAACAACGTTCTGTTAAAGTAATGAAATAAAGTAAGAAAATAACCTTTTTTTTGTCAAGTTCCTTAAATGTGCTGAGAATGTTCCAAAGCCAAGCAAGCTTTCGCTAAGCTAAGGACCCTGGGACTAAACATATCCCTCTGCAACTGGATCCTGGACTTCCTGACGGGCCACCCCCGGGTGGTAAGGGTAGGCAACAACACATCTTCCACATTGATCCTCAACACGGGGTCCCCTCAGGGGTGCGTGCTTAGTCCCCCCCTGTACTCCCTGTTCACCCACGACTATGTGGTTGTAATTAATACTCAGGCACAAAAAGGTATAGATTCACAGGCAGGTATTTATTTCACCAGGAATCGTGGTAACAGGCAGGCAATGGTCATACACAGGTAGGCAAACAGGCAGGTGAATCAAAACTAGAACTGAAGGCTATAGCTGGTTCTCACAGACGAGCTAGGAAAAGGCTTAGTAGAGTCAAAACAAACAATTCCTCACAAAGACACAAACAGAATGAACTGAAGAAAATAAGGAGCTGATGAGACCAGGTGAGTAACTAACACAGGTGAAAACAATGAATAAAAATTAAAGACAGGGATACATTCAAGAACATAACGAAACAGAAGGTTTGCTAAGAAAATAAATACAGAACCTTACAGTGGTCAAGCACGACTCCAACATCATCATTAAGTTGTCTGACAACACGACTGCGGTAGGCCTGATCACCGGTAATGATGAGACAGCCTATAGGGAGGAGGTCAGAGACCTGGCAGTGTTGTGCCAGGACAACAACTTCTTCCTCAACGTCAGCAAGACAAAGGAGCTGACACAGTTGTAAAGAGGGCACGACAACGCCTATTCCCCATCAGGAGGCTGAAAAGATTTGGCATGGGTCCCCATGACCTCAAAAAGTTCTACAGCTGCACCATCATGAGTATCCTGACCGGTTGCATCACCGCCTGGTATGGCAATTGCTCGGCATCTGACCATAAGGTGCTACAGAGGGTAGTGCTTACAGCCGAGTACATCACTGGGGCCGAGCTTCCTGCCATCCAGGACCTCTACACCAGGCGGTGTATCAGACTCCAGCCACCCTAGTCATAGACTTTTCTCTCTGGTTCCGCACAGCAAACGGTACTGGAGCGCCAAGTATTGGTCCAAAGGGCTCCTTAACAGCTTCTACCCCCAAGTCCTCAGATATAGAATTTCTTAATGTTATTCAGTTCCTTTAGCTTTGATGCCTCATGATTGAGCATAGCTCTGTTCAAGTAGAGTGTGATTTTGCTGTGATATGATAGGGGTGTCAGTCTCTCTCTCAATCTCAAATCAATTCAAAGGTCTTTATTGGCATAGGGAACATGTTTACGTTGCCAAAGCAACTGTAATGGATAATAAACAAAAGTTAAATAAACAATTTAAAAAATACAGTAAACATTACACACCAAAGGAATAGAGACATTTCAAATGTGATATTATGGCTATATATAGTGTAGTGATGTGCAAATAGTTAAAGTACAAAAGGGAAATAAATAAACATCTCTCTCTCTCTCTCTCTCTCTCTCTCTCTCTCTTCTTCCTTCTATTCCTCTCTGTGTGTTTCAACAGTGGCGCTGCTGTTATTGATGCGTGGGCACAAAGGATTTCAGACGACCTGACTGTCATAGGATAGGCACTCCATTATTTCATGCAGTAATGTAACTAGAAGCAGTTACTATTTTCACCAGTGCAGGATGAGTCTTCCCTGCTTTTGTTTTGAGAAAACAGTCTTTATCATGTAATATTCATACACTGCCCACCTGCCGTTGGACACCGCGATGTAAACGCTCAGAGCCCACAATGCATGCTGGGAATATTCTCGTATTGCCCCTACACACCATAGTTCCCAACGAGGTGTCCTTTCCTCTCCTCTCCTTTGCACTGTATATGCGGACATAACACAGAAAGCACAGCAGGACTAGACACCAAGAGACACATATGGTCTTAGGATTCCTCTCTTTCCCTCTTCCACAGTGCAGTAGAGTAGAGGCAAGGCAAGCACACAAGGGAGGGAGACACCAGAGGCATTTTATTAAGCAGGCAATAAAAAGACGGAGACGAGGCATCTCTGACATCTAAGGCCCCCGTCCTCCAGAGTGACGCAGCCTCCTTCTCTTCTCTCGTCACTCTTTCTCCGCCGAGGATAAGAGGGAGGAATATAACAAGAGCAATAACCCTGCTCAGGAGGGAGAGAGGGCGAGGGAGGGAGGAACAAGAGAAAGTGGTAGGAGGGGTGTCGTAAACAACGAAGCGAAAGCTCCCTCAGTCTGCCTGCCTGCCTGCCTGCCTGTCTGTCTGTCTGTCTGTCTGTCTGTCTGTCTGTCTGTCTGTCTGTCTGTCTATTTGCCTGCCTGCCGTTCGTTGGTTCTATTTTTGCTGCGGTGGAAGAGGAAGAGAAGGAGGTGGCACGGAAATGCGGATGCTGCATAATGCCCCTATGGAACCAGGTGCCCTCTCTCAGGGACCAGGGGCCTTATAATCAGATGCCTTCTCTTAGGGGCCACATCTACAGACAGACATGGCCCTTTAAAACAGGTGTGCTCTCTCAGCAGACAAAAGCCATATCTCTGGGGCCACAGACAGACAGACAGACAGACAGACAGACACACACACTTCCAGGACCAATCTTAGGCCTTAGACATGTCTCGTGGTTCCCTGCGTTGTCTGTGTAATGACATCACTCTCTGTGCATCAGCACTATTAGTGTGAGCAAACCAGCTAATGGTGCTGAAGGCCCTGGAAAAGCTAGAGCAAAACTATGTGGTCCTTAATTTAGCTTTGTTGTCCAATGTTCACGTCATGTCCATTTCATAGAGCCCAATTCAATGGTCATTGACTTGGAAATACACTATCTGTGGCTGAGTTGGCCCAGTGCATCCTCACTTCGATGGGCCTCATTCAGTAGCTTGTTGTCCATTAGGTCACTCAGTGTTAATGCTCAGTGAGATCCAAAGCCATTTAGATCATGTACAGTCAATCCCCACAATGTTTATTGATGCCAACACCATCTTTTGATTGTGTCTGTGCAGCCAGGGACAAATTGACCTAGAAATGAGTGTTTGCGAGCTAGTGAGGGAGGGACGTGCTGTGCAGTACAAGGCTGGCAATGGCAGGCAGACAGACAGACAGACAGACAGACAGACAGACAGACAGACAGACAGACAGACAGACAGACAGACAGACAGACAGACAGACAGACAGACAGACAGACAGACAGACAGACAGACAGACAGACAGACAGACAGACAGACAGACAGACAGACAGACAGACAGACAGACAGACAGACAGACAGACAGACAGAAAGGGGGTGTATTTTAAAGCCAATAGAATAGATGCAGAGGGGAAAGTTGGCGTTATCTGTGGATGACACCAGAGGACAGAGTGTCTGTATCCCAAAGGGCACCCTATTCCCTATATAGTGCACTACTTTTCACCAGGACTGGCACCCTATTCCCTATATAGTGCATATAAGGCCCTGCCCCGCCCCCCTTTCGGAAAAGCTGACCACGACTCCATTTTGTTGATCCCTGCCTACAGACAGAAACTAAAACAAGAGGCTCCCACGCTGAGGTCTGTCCAACGCTGGTCCGACCAAGCTGACTCCACACTCCAAGACTGCTTCCATCACGTGGACTGGGATATGTTTCGTATTGCGTCAGATAACAACATTGACAATACGCTGATTCGGTGTGCGAGTTCATTAGAACGTGCGTTGAAGATGTCGTTCCCATAGCAACGATTAAAACATTCCCTAACCAGAAACCGTGGATTGATGGCAGCATTCGTGTGAAACTGAAAGCGCGAACCACTGCTTTTAATCAGGGCAAGGTGACTGGAAACATGACCGAATACAAACAGTGTAACTATTCCCTCCGCAAGGCAATCAAACAAGCTAAGCGTCAGTACAGAGACAAAGTAGAATCTCAATTCAACGGCTCAGACACAAGAGGCATGTGGCAGGGTCTACAGTCAATCACGGACTACAGGAAGAAATCCAGCCCAGTCACGGACCAGGATGTCTTGCTCCCAGGCAGACTAAATAACTTTTTTGCCCACTTTGAGGACAATACAGTGCCACTGACACGGCCTGCAACGAAAACATGCGGACTCTCCTTCACTGCAGCCGAGGTGAGTAAGACATTTAAACGTGTTAACCCTCGCAAGGCTACAGGCCCAGACGGCATCCCCAGCCGCGCCCTCAGAGCATGCGCAGACCAGCTGGCAGGTGTGTTTACGGACATATTCAATCAATCCCTATACCAGTCTGCTGTTCCCACATGCTTCAAGAGGGCCACCATTGTTCCTGTTCCCAAGAAAGCTAAGGTAACTGAGCTAAACGACTACCGCCCCGTAGCACTCACTTCCGTCATCATGAAGTGCTTTGAGAGACTAGTCAAGGACCATATCACCTCCACCCTACCTGACACCCTAGACCCACTCCAATTTGCTTACCGCCCAAATAGGTCCACAGACGATGCAATCTCAACCACACTGCACACTGCCCTAACCCATCTGGACAAGAGGAATATACCTATGTGAGAATGCTGTTCATCGACTACAGCTCGGCATTCAACACCATAGTACCCTCCAAGCTCTTCATCAAGCTCGAGACCCTGGGTCTCGACCCCGCCCTGTGCAACTGGGTACTGGACTTCCTGACGGGCCGCCCCCAGGTGGTGAGGGTAGGCAACAACATCTCCTCCCCGCTGATCCTCAACACTGGGGCCCCACAAGGGTGCGTTCTGAGCCCTCTCCTGTACTCCCTGTTCACCCACGACTGCGTGGCCACGCACGCCTCCAACTCAATCATCAAGTTTGCGGACGACACAACAGTGGTAGGCTTGATTACCAACAACGACGAGACGGCCTACAGGGAGGAGGTGAGGGCCCTCGGAGTGTGGTGTCAGGAAAATAACCTCACACTCAACGTCAACAAAACTAAGGAGATGATTGTGGACTTCAGGAAACAGCAGAGGGAACACCCCCCTATCCACATCGATGGAACAGTAGTGGAGAGGGTAGCAATTTTTAAGTTCCTCGGCATACACATCATAGACAAACTGAATTGGTCCACTCACACAGACAGCATCGTGAAGAAGGCGCAGCAGCGCCTCTTCAACCTCAGGAGGCTGAAGAAATTCGGCTTGTCACCAAAAGCACTCACAAACTTCTACAGATGCACAATCGAGAGCATCCTGGCGGGCTGTATCACCGCCTGGTACGGCAACTGCTCCGCCCTCAACCGTAAGGCTCTCCAGAGGGTAGTGAGGTCTGCACAACGCATCACCGGGGGCAAACTACCTGCCCTCCAGGACACCTACACCACCCGATGTTACAGGAAGGCCATAAAGATTATCAAGGACATCAACCACCCGAGCCACTGCCTGTTCACCCCGCTATCATCGAGAAGGCGAGGTCAGTACAGGTGCATCAAAGCTGGGGCCGAGAGACTGAAAAACAGCTTCTATCTCAAGGCTATCAGACAGTTAAACAGCCACCACTAACATTGAGTGGCTGCTGCCAACACACTGACACTGACACTGACTCAACTCCAGCCACTTTAATAATGGGAATTGATGGGAAATTATGTAAATATATCACTAGCCACTTTAAACAATGCTACCTTATATAATGTTACTTACCCTACATTATTCATCTCATATGCATACGTATATACTGTACTCTATATCATCGACTGCATCCTTATGTAATACATGTATCACTAGCCACTTTAACTATGCCACTTTGTTTACATACTCATCTCATATGTATATACTGTACTCGATACCATCTACTGTATCTTGCCTATGCTGCTCTGTACCATCACTCATTCATATATCCTTATGTACATATTCTTTATCCCCTTACACTGTGTATAAGACAGTAGTTTTGGAATTGTTAGTTAGATTACTTGTTGGTTATTACTGCATTGTCGGAACTAGAAGCACAAGCATTTCGCTACACTCGCATTAACATCTGCTAACCATGTGTATGTGACAAATACATTTGATTTGATTTGATACTTTTGACCAGGCCCTGCCAGAGAATCAGAAGATGGAGGTGAACCAGAAGTACCTGCTGAGGGGGAGGTCATAAGGTCCAGGTACAGAAAGCAGATAGTACCATGTGTGGTGTTACTGTTCACCATGACTTCTGTTCACATTTATGAATTTATCTGCATATCGGATGCTTGATCTCCTCGGCAGATGTTTTTATATGTCCTGTACGTGTGTCTAAAAACCAGTATGTTTATGTATTTATGTGTCTATGGTTATGCGTGCATGGCTGTGTGTGTGTGTCTGTCTCTGGGTGTGTGTGTGTCTATCTCTGGGTGTGTGTGTGTGTCTGTCTCTGGGTGTGTGTGTGTATGCTGTGTATGTGTGTGTGTGTGTCTGTCTTTGTGTGTGTGTGTCTGTGTGTGTGTGTCTGTCTCTGGATGTGTGTGTCTAGGTGTGTGTCTGTCTCTGGGTGTGTGTGTGTGTGAGCAGCCCTTACCTTCGCTGATATGTCATTCGTGTCGTGCTCATGCATGACCATGAGGGTGTTATCCCTGCAACACTCCCCTCTAACCTGTGACAATCTGTCACCATCCCCAGACCCAGCCATCACACACACACACACACACACACACACACACACACACACACACACACACACACACACACACACACACACACACACACACACACACACACACACACACACACACACACACACACACACACACACACACACACACACACACAGGGTTTACCTCCATCACAGTATAAACATGTCCGTCATATAAAGACGTTAAATATACATAAGGGTGCCATGGCAACATGAATAAAAGACAGGAGGACTGGTGAGATATCCCACAGCAACAGATTGTAAACAATATCTGTGACTTGTTTCAGTATCCTCTTCCTCTCTTTCAGCAGTATGTACAACTAGAACACTAAGGTCCAGGCTGGCTTGTTGAGTGTTTTAACCCTCTGAGCTGAAGTTAGCAGATGGGTGGATGAATGGATGTACGGTTGGGGGATGGATGGAAGGACGGACGGTTGGGCGGGTGTGTGACAGCCAGGTAGCAGATGGACATGTGACCTATAGAAGCCCCCCCCCCCCTTCTGACGAGCAGGTTTTAATTACAAACTATCTGAGACTTTACCAATAATTTGAAATATTCAACTTCCTTCCTGCTCCGAGCCCCGTAGAAAGGAATACATTAGAGTCACCAAAGGAAACACAGAGCCAACCAGAAAGTGACATTCGGTGCTGAAGGGGACAGTTGGCGTTTAAAAAGGAAACAAAAAATGCTATTGTTCAATACAGCTGCTTTGTTTTCATGGACCATTGGACAGTTAGACATTATTACAGATGGTGAAATAACACAGGAAGTTGTTGGACATTGCATTGTGTAGGAATTTTCATCCAAGGATTTATGGCCTGACAAGTATCCGTAGACAAAAGGTACTGTAAGTACGTTTTGACCAGAGCCCTAAGCCCTATTGAGGGAGTAGAGGGACATTTGGGATACAGCCTGGGTCTCTCTCCTCACACTTCTCCATACATCCTGGGTTTCAGTCAGACCTGCAGTAGAGCTACAGCAGCAGACCAGTCTATTACAGACAGGAGGAACTGGAGGAGATAAATGAGAGGAAGTCTCTAATGTGTTTCCACTGGGTGAAACTTGACATGTAGACACAGCCCAATGCTGAGATACTGTCCTCTATCACACACACACACACACACACACACACACACACACACACACACACACACACACACACACACACACACACACACACACACACACACACACACACACACACACACACACACACACACACACACACACACACACACACACACACACACACACACTGTTCGTAATCTGGCCAAGACAGCCTGCCACAGATCTGACAGCACATACAGATTTTTCTGTTCCCTAAAAGACGATAGATAGGGGCTGTCCAGGCCAGCTAGGTACTTTGAGTTACAATGCCATTGTCTAGCTCTTCTCCTCTCTTTCTTTCTCGCGCTTTCGCTCTCTCTCTCTCTCTCTTTTGCTCACTCTCTTTCACTCTCTCTTTTGCTCGCTCTCTCTTTCGCTCTCTCTC
The DNA here is from genome assembly GCF_002021735.2 of Oncorhynchus kisutch. NCBI lineage: Eukaryota > Metazoa > Chordata > Actinopteri > Salmoniformes > Salmonidae > Oncorhynchus > Oncorhynchus kisutch. The sequence continues at coordinate 38,831,055 of NC_034199.2, forward strand.
CCGTGCTCTCTCTCGCTCTCTCTCCCTCTCTCTTGTCGCCTTGGCGATAAATCACTGACTCTGTATCCCCTCATGGTGTATTGAGCTGCACCACGAAAGCCACAGGCAAGGGAGATGCTTTGTGTTGTGTATGCTACTCTAGGTAGGTGCACCACTAGTGGCATGGTGATATTCACGAGGCGTCACGTGACAGGCTATGCATGGTTATAAACAGGGCTGATAAATGCTGTGTTAAGGTGTCGCCGTTGGGATCTAACACTGTGCAAAAGATAGAGAGGTGGGGGACATGCCAGGTGATGCACTACAACACACTGCAGTGCTGGGAACTGAGGGAGATTTGGTGCCGACAGAGCTGGACGCGTCGCTTCGCGTTCTTAGGAAACTATTATTTAGTTTTTTTTACATATTATGTCTCACACTGTAACCCTGAAATGTAACACTGAAATCATAAATCTTATTACATACAGCCGGGAGGAACTATTGGATATAAGAGCAATGTCAACTTACCAACATTACGACCAGGAATACGACTTTCCCGAAGTGGAAAGGACAATGGATCGGATCCTAGTAGGCGACCCAAAACAAAACAGGGGCCTTCTGGTCAGGCTCCGTAGACGGGCACATCGCTCACCGCTCCCGAGTATATTACTCGCCAATATCCCGTCTCTTGACAACAAGGCAGACAAAATTCGAGCAAGAGTTGCCTTCCAGAGAGACATCAGAGGTTGTAACATTCTCTGTTTCATGGAAACATGGCTCACTTGGGATATGTTATCAGAGTCGGTACAGCCACCCGGTTTCTTCACGCATCGCGCCGACAGAAACAAACATCTCTCTGGTAAGAAGAAGGGCGGGGGTGTATGCCTTATGATTAAGTTGTGGTGTGATCATAACAACATACAGAAGCTCAAGTCCTTTTGTTCACCTTCAGATAATAAAGAGCACAATCATTTGGAGACATTGTATAATTATGTGCAGAATTCCTTACAATCAAATGCCCACCGCGTTATCTACCAAGATAATTCTCTTCGATTACAATCACAGCCGTGTATATCCCCCCCAAGCAGACACTCCCCCAAGCAGACACCTCGATGGCCCTGAAAGAACTTCACTGGAAACCCTACATCCCGAGGCTGCATTCATTGTATCTGGGGATTTTAACAAGGTTAACCTGAAAACAAGGCTCCCTAAATTTTATCAGCATATCGAATGCGCGACCCTGACTGGCAAAATTCTGGATCATTGATGCTCTAATTGCCGTGACGCATACAAAGCCCTCCCTCGCCCTCCTTTTGGAAAATCTGACCACGACTCCATTTTGTTGCTCCCAGCCTATAGAGATAAATTAAAACAGGAAACGCCCGTGCTCAGGTCTGTTCAATGCTGCCTCTGACCAATCGGATTCCACGCTTCAAGATTGCTTCGATCACGTGGACTGGGATATGTTCCGGATGGCATAGGACAACAACATTGATGTATACGCTGATTCGGTGAGCGAGTTTATTAGCAAGTGCATCGGTGATGTTGTACCCATGGGGACTATTAAAGCCTTCCCCAACCAGAAACCATGGATTGATGGCAGCATTCGCGCAAAACTGAAAGTGCGAACCACTGCTTTTAATCATGGCAAGGCAACCGGAAACATGACCGAATAAAACATTTAAACATGTTAACCCCCGCAAGGCTGCCGGCCCAGACGGCATCCCTAGCCGCGTCCTCAGAGCATGAACAGACCAAAGGGCCACCATTGTTCCTGTTCTCAAGAAAGCTAAGGTAACTGGGCTAAATGACTATCGTCGATAGGGCGATAGTCGTTTAGCCCAGTTACCTTAGCTTTCTTGAGAACAGGAACAATGGTGGCCCTCTTGAAGCATGTGGGAACAGCAGACTGGGATAGGGATTGATTGAATATGTCCGTAAACACACCAGCCAGTTGGTCTGTTCATGCTCTGAGGACGCGGCTAGGGATGCCGTCTGGGCCGGCAGCCTTAACATGTAGCACTCACTTCCGTCATCATGAAGTGCTTTGAGAGACGAGTCAAGGATCATATCACCTCCACCCTACCTGACACCATAGACCCACTCCAATTTGCTTATCGCCCCAATAGGTCCACAGACGACGCAATCACAATCACACTGCACACTGCCCTAACCCATCTGGACAAGAGGAATACCTATGTGAGAATGCTGTTCATCAACTACAGCTCAGCATTTAACACCATAGTACCCTCCAAACTCGTCATTCAGCTCGAGACCCTGGGTCTCGACCCTGCCCTGTGCAACTGGTTCCTGGACTTTCGGACGGGCCGCCCCCCCAGGTGGTGAGGGTAGGAAACAACATCTCCACCCCGCGGATCCTCAACACTGGGGCCCCAGAAGGGTGCATTCTCAGCCCTCTCCTGTACTCCCTGTTCACCCATGACTGCATGGCCACGCACGCCTCCAACTCAATCATCAAGTTTGCAGACAACACTACAGTGGTAGGCTTGATTACCAACAATGACGAGACGGTCTACAGGGAGAAGGTGAGGGCCCTTGGAAAATAACCTCTCACTCAACGTCAACAAAACAAAGGAGATTATCGTGGACTTCAGGAAACAGCAGAGGGAGCACCCCCCTATCCACATCGACGGGACAGTAGTGGAGAAGGTGGAAAGTTTTAAGTTCTTCAGCGTACACATCACACATCGCAACCTCAGGAGGCTGAAGAAATTTGGCTTTTCACCAAAAACTCTCACAAACTTTTACAGATGCACAATCGAGAGCATCCTGTCGGGCTGTATCACTGCCTGGTATGGCAACTGCTCCAACCACAACCGTAAGTCTCTCCAGAGGGTAGTGATGTCTGCACAATGCATCACCGGGGGCAAACTACCTGCCCTCCAGAACACCTACACCACCCGATGTCATAGGAAGACCAAAAAGATAATCAAGGACAACAACCACCCGAGCCACTGCCTGTTCACCTCGCTATCATCCAGAAGGCGAGGTCAGTACAGGTGCATCAAAGCTGAAAAAAACAGCTTCTATCTCAAGGCCATAAGAATGTTAAACAGCCACCACTAACATTGAGTGGTTGCTGCCAACATACAGACTCAATCTCTTGCCACTTTAATAATTAGTAATTGGATCTTATAAATGTATCACTAGTCACTTAAACAATGACACTTTATATAATGTTTACATACCCTACATTACTCATCTCATATGTATATACTGTACTCTATACCATCTACTGCATCTTGCCTCTGCTGTTCGGCCATCGCTCATCCATATATTTATACCTACATTTCTTATTCATTCCTTTACACTTGTGTGTATATGGTAGTTGTTGTGAAATTGTTACTTGTTAGATATTACTGCACGGTCGGAACTGGAAGCACAAGCATTTCGCTACACTCGCATTAACATCTGCTAACCATGTGTATGTGGCCAATAACATTTGATTTGATTTGATCTTCCTGTCACACAATGCACTGGATGAGGAGGACACAGGGAGGGGGATAAATCCCGAGCTGAACTATGAAGGCTTTTACACGCACACGCACGTGCGCACGCACACACACATACACACACACACACACACACACACAAAATGAAGAATAATCACAACTGACAATCCGGCCCCCCTCCGCTGTCCTTTACCATCCAATCTGTCCTGAGTGTCTGACTTGAAAGAAAAGCAGGTGGGTTGTTTTGGTTGAGCCCCGTATGTGAGGAAGAGATGTGTCCTCTTCCTCTAATCAAGTGTGCCTGAGTGCACACGACAACAACATCCACTCTGCAGGCAGGCAGTGGCCTGTGTGGGCCATCTGTGGGACGGGAGGGGAGTGGAAGGGGGGACGGAGTGGCCCATTCAAGGCCTGATGGGCCTGGTCCCCACCTGTCCCCCTGTCGTGGCCTGAGAGAGAGAGAGAGAGAGAGAGAGAGAGAGAGAGAGAGAGAGAGAGAGAGAGAGAGAGAGAGAGAGAGAGAGAGAGAGAGAGAGAGAGAGAGAGAGAGAGAGAGAGAGAGAGAGAGAGAGAGAGAGAGAGAGAGAGAGAGAGAGAGAGAGAGAGAGAGAGAGAGAGAGAGAGAGAGGAGAGAGAGAGAGAGAGAGAGAGAGAGAGAGAGAGAGAGAGAGAGAGAGAGAGAGAGAGAGAGAGAGAGGTAAGGTTAGGAGGGATGGAGAGAGGCTTGGCGGAAGATGCCTGAGGCGGGTGTTGACTAGCAGATGTAGAAAGAACAGCGAGTGGAGGCTTCAGATAATAAAGAGCACAATCATTTGGAGACATTGTATAATTATTTTGGGTCAAAATGGAAAGTGCAGGGTTGTAACGTACACGGACAAGAGGAAATGGTGTTTGTCATCAGACACAGAGACACACAGAGAGGTTACCACACCACATGACACCGTATGACACCGCATGGCACCGTATGGCACCACATGACACCACATGGCACCACATGACACCACATGACACCACATGGCACCACATGGCACCACATGGCACCACATGACACCACATGACACCACATGGCACCGTATGGCACCGCATGGCACCGCATGACACCGCATGGCACCCTACGTTATACTACATGGGGCAGGCTCGACAACAGAGTAGGGAAGGGAAAGGGGGAGCAATCAGTAGGGGAGGGAGAGGATGGTGTTTTTTTGTTTGTTTAGCCTAGTGGAGCCGTGGCGTAAGACCCTCTCTGTCTTGGCAGTCAGGGGTCAACCCAATGCAGGGTCCCCCTGCACCTCCTCCTCCCTCCTCTGTGTCTCCCCCTTCACCTCCTCCTCCCTCCTCTGTCTCCCCCTGCACCTCCTCCTCCCTCCTCTGTGTCTCCCCCCTTCACCTCCTCCTCCCTCCTCTGTCTCCCCCTTCACCTCCTCCTCCCTCCTCTGTGTCTCCCCCTTCACCTCCTCCTCCCTCCTCTGTGTCTCCCCCTTCACCTCCTCCTCCCTCCTCTGTGTCTCCCCCTTCACCTCCTCCTCCCTCCTCTGTGTCTCCCCCTTCACCTCCTCCTCCCTCCTCTGTGTCTCCCCCTGCACCTCCTCCTCCCTCCTCTGTGTCTCCCCCTGCACCTCCTCCTCCCTCCTCTGTGTCTCCCCCTTCACCTCCTCCTCCCTCCTCTGTGTCTCCCCCTGCACCTCCTCCTCCCTCCTCTGTGTCTCCCCCTTCACCTCCTCCTCCCTCCTCTGTGTCTCCCCCTTCACCTCCTCCTCCCTCCTCTGTGTCTCCCCCTGCACCTCCTCCTCCCTCCTCTGTGTCTCCCCCTTCACCTCCTCCTCCCTCCTCTGTGTCTCCCCCTTCACCTCCTCCTCCCTCCTCTGTGTCTCCCCCTTCACCTCCTCCTCCCTCCTCTGTGTCTCCCCAGCACCTCCTCCTCCCTCCTCTGTGTCTCCCCTTCACCTCCTCCTCCCTCCTCTGTGTCTCCCCCTTCACCTCCTCCTCCCTCCTCTGTGTCTCCCCCTGCACCTCCTCCTCCCTCCTCTGTGTCTCCCCCTGCACCTCCTCCTCCCTCCTCTGTGTCTCCCCCTTCACCTCCTCCTCCCTCCTCTGTGTCTCCCCCTGCACCTCCTCCTCCCTCCTCTGTGTCTCCCCCTTCACCTCCTCCTCCCTCCTCTGTGTCTCCCCCTTCACCTCCTCCTCCCTCCTCTGTGTCTCCCCCTGCACCTCCTCCTCCCTCCTCTGTGTCTCCCCCTTCACCTCCTCCTCCCTCCTCTTGTCTCCCCCTTCACCTCCTCCTCCCTCCTCTGTGTCTCCCCCTGCACCTCCTCCTCCCTCCTCTGTGTCTCCCCCTGCACCTCCTCCTCCCTCCTCTGTGTCTCCCCCTTCACCTCCTCCTCCCTCCTCTGTGTCTCCCCCTGCACCTCCTCCTCCCTCCTCTGTGTCTCCCCCTTCACCTCCTCCTCCCTCCTCTGTGTCTCCCCCTTCACCTCCTCCTCCCTCCTCTGTGTCTCCCCCTTCACCTCCTCCTCCCTCCTCTGTGTCTCCCCCCTTCACCTCCTCCTCCCTCCTCTGTGTCTCCCCCTTCACCTCCTCCTCCCTCCTCTGTGTCTCCCCCTTCACCTCCTCCCTCCTCTGTGTCTCCCCCTTCACCTCCTCCTCCCTCCTCTGTGTCTCCCCCTTCACCTCCTCCTCCCTCCTCTGTGTCTCCCCCTTCACCTCCTCCTCCCTCCTCTGTGTCTCCCCCTTCACCTCCTCCTCTGCTCCTCCCTTTGCTCAGTCCAATTCAGATGTCATGTGTGTATTCTCCCCGGATCAAAAGGAAGTCACGTTAATTAGCAGATTTCACACTTCTTCCAGCAATCACCCCCGTCTCTCCTCTCCTTCTCTCCTCCTCCTCTCCTCCCTTCTCACCTCCTCCTCTCCTCTCCTTCTCTCCTCCTCCTCTCCTCTCCTTCTCTCCTCCTCCTCTCCTTTCCTTCTCTCCTCCTCCTCTCCCTTCTCTCCTCCTCCTCTCCTCTCCTTCTCTCTATCTGCCTCAGACTCGATAAAGTGTCCGAGAGGCATTAGACATGTTAATCACTGGATCTGAATATGCAAAAGAAGAGCCAATCAGAGGGCTCAGCTAGGGGTTGAAGATGAAGGGCATGACGGGGCCGTCCCAATAGCGCTGATCTAGTAGTGACAGAGGTGATCCCCTGGTTTCAACCAGGTCCTTCAGTGAGGGTGTGGGGTCAGAGACATGACGTTGATTAAGACAAATCCAGGTTTTGATAAAAGGGGAATATTGACTCTTGCCTCTTGGGGGTATGTGTGGGGGGTGTGCGTGTGCACGTGCGTGCGAGGTGTGTGTGTGTGATCCACACCTGGGCTGCTCTCCTGCAGATGCTGGCTGGGCTGGGACCTTTGAAGTCACACCAATGCTGGACCCCAGCCCAAAACACTGAACTGCTTGGATGTCATTTGAAGAGTTCTCACTCAGTCCGTCACTCTGGAGGGTTGGAGGGAGAGAGGGAGCTTTGGAGGGAGTCACCAAAGGAAACACAGAGCCAACCAGAAAGTGACATTCGGTGCTGAAGGGGACAGTTGGCGTTTAAAAAGGAAACAAAAAATGCTATTGTTCAATACAGCTGCTTTGTTTTCATGGACCATTGGACAGTTAGACATTATTACAGATGGTGAAATAACACAGGAAGTTGTTGGACATTGCATTGTGTAGGAATTTTCATCCAAGGATTTATGGCCTGACAAGTATCCGTAGACAAAAGGTACTGTAAGTACGTTTTGACCAGAGCCCTAAGCCCTATTGAGGGAGTAGAGGGACATTTGGGATACAGCCTGGGTCTCTCTCCTCACACTTCTCCATACATCCTGGGTTTCAGTCAGACCTGCAGTAGAGCTACAGCAGCAGACCAGTCTATTACAGACAGGAGGAACTGGAGGAGATAAATGAGAGGAAGTCTCTAATGTGTTTCCACTGGGTGAAACTTGACATGTAGACACAGCCCAATGCTGAGATACTGTCCTCTATCACACACACACACACACACACACACACACACACACACACACACACACACACACACACACACACACACACACACACACACACACACACACACACACACACACTGTTCGTAATCTGGCCAAGACAGCCTGCCACAGATCTGACAGCACATACAGATTTTTCTGTTCCCTAAAAGACGATAGATAGGGGCTGTCCAGGCCAGCTAGGTACTTTGAGTTACAATGCCATTGTCTAGCTCTTCTCCTCTCTTTCTTTCTCGCGCTTTCGCTCTCTCTCTCTCTCTCTTTTGCTCACTCTCTTTCACTCTCTCTTTTGCTCGCTCTCTCTTTCGCTCTCTCTCCCGTGCTCTCTCTCGCTCTCTCTCCCTCTCTCTTGTCGCCTTGGCGATAAATCACTGACTCTGTATCCCCTCATGGTGTATTGAGCTGCACCACGAAAGCCACAGGCAAGGGAGATGCTTTGTGTTGTGTATGCTACTCTAGGTAGGTGCACCACTAGTGGCATGGTGATATTCACGAGGCGTCACGTGACAGGCTATGCATGGTTATAAACAGGGCTGATAAATGCTGTGTTAAGGTGTCGCCGTTGGGATCTAACACTGTGCAAAAGATAGAGAGGTGGGGGACATGCCAGGTGATGCACTACAACACACTGCAGTGCTGGGAACTGAGGGAGATTTGGTGCCGACAGAGCTGGACGCGTCGCTTCGCGTTCTTAGGAAACTATTATTTAGTTTTTTTTACATATTATGTCTCACACTGTAACCCTGAAATGTAACACTGAAATCATAAATCTTATTACATACAGCCGGGAGGAACTATTGGATATAAGAGCAATGTCAACTTACCAACATTACGACCAGGAATACGACTTTCCCGAAGTGGAAAGGACAATGGATCGGATCCTAGTAGGCGACCCAAAACAAAACAGGGGCCTTCTGGTCAGGCTCCGTAGACGGGCACATCGCTCACCGCTCCCGAGTATATTACTCGCCAATATCCCGTCTCTTGACAACAAGGCAGACAAAATTCGAGCAAGAGTTGCCTTCCAGAGAGACATCAGAGGTTGTAACATTCTCTGTTTCATGGAAACATGGCTCACTTGGGATATGTTATCAGAGTCGGTACAGCCACCCGGTTTCTTCACGCATCGCGCCGACAGAAACAAACATCTCTCTGGTAAGAAGAAGGGCGGGGGTGTATGCCTTATGATTAAGTTGTGGTGTGATCATAACAACATACAGAAGCTCAAGTCCTTTTGTTCACCTTCAGATAATAAAGAGCACAATCATTTGGAGACATTGTATAATTATGTGCAGAATTCCTTACAATCAAATGCCCACCGCGTTATCTACCAAGATAATTCTCTTCGATTACAATCACAGCCGTGTATATCCCCCCCAAGCAGACACTCCCCCAAGCAGACACCTCGATGGCCCTGAAAGAACTTCACTGGAAACCCTACATCCCGAGGCTGCATTCATTGTATCTGGGGATTTTAACAAGGTTAACCTGAAAACAAGGCTCCCTAAATTTTATCAGCATATCGAATGCGCGACCCTGACTGGCAAAATTCTGGATCATTGATGCTCTAATTGCCGTGACGCATACAAAGCCCTCCCTCGCCCTCCTTTTGGAAAATCTGACCACGACTCCATTTTGTTGCTCCCAGCCTATAGAGATAAATTAAAACAGGAAACGCCCGTGCTCAGGTCTGTTCAATGCTGCCTCTGACCAATCGGATTCCACGCTTCAAGATTGCTTCGATCACGTGGACTGGGATATGTTCCGGATGGCATAGGACAACAACATTGATGTATACGCTGATTCGGTGAGCGAGTTTATTAGCAAGTGCATCGGTGATGTTGTACCCATGGGGACTATTAAAGCCTTCCCCAACCAGAAACCATGGATTGATGGCAGCATTCGCGCAAAACTGAAAGTGCGAACCACTGCTTTTAATCATGGCAAGGCAACCGGAAACATGACCGAATAAAACATTTAAACATGTTAACCCCCGCAAGGCTGCCGGCCCAGACGGCATCCCTAGCCGCGTCCTCAGAGCATGAACAGACCAAAGGGCCACCATTGTTCCTGTTCTCAAGAAAGCTAAGGTAACTGGGCTAAATGACTATCGTCGATAGGGCGATAGTCGTTTAGCCCAGTTACCTTAGCTTTCTTGAGAACAGGAACAATGGTGGCCCTCTTGAAGCATGTGGGAACAGCAGACTGGGATAGGGATTGATTGAATATGTCCGTAAACACACCAGCCAGTTGGTCTGTTCATGCTCTGAGGACGCGGCTAGGGATGCCGTCTGGGCCGGCAGCCTTAACATGTAGCACTCACTTCCGTCATCATGAAGTGCTTTGAGAGACGAGTCAAGGATCATATCACCTCCACCCTACCTGACACCATAGACCCACTCCAATTTGCTTATCGCCCCAATAGGTCCACAGACGACGCAATCACAATCACACTGCACACTGCCCTAACCCATCTGGACAAGAGGAATACCTATGTGAGAATGCTGTTCATCAACTACAGCTCAGCATTTAACACCATAGTACCCTCCAAACTCGTCATTCAGCTCGAGACCCTGGGTCTCGACCCTGCCCTGTGCAACTGGTTCCTGGACTTTCGGACGGGCCGCCCCCCCAGGTGGTGAGGGTAGGAAACAACATCTCCACCCCGCGGATCCTCAACACTGGGGCCCCAGAAGGGTGCATTCTCAGCCCTCTCCTGTACTCCCTGTTCACCCATGACTGCATGGCCACGCACGCCTCCAACTCAATCATCAAGTTTGCAGACAACACTACAGTGGTAGGCTTGATTACCAACAATGACGAGACGGTCTACAGGGAGAAGGTGAGGGCCCTTGGAAAATAACCTCTCACTCAACGTCAACAAAACAAAGGAGATTATCGTGGACTTCAGGAAACAGCAGAGGGAGCACCCCCCTATCCACATCGACGGGACAGTAGTGGAGAAGGTGGAAAGTTTTAAGTTCTTCAGCGTACACATCACACATCGCAACCTCAGGAGGCTGAAGAAATTTGGCTTTTCACCAAAAACTCTCACAAACTTTTACAGATGCACAATCGAGAGCATCCTGTCGGGCTGTATCACTGCCTGGTATGGCAACTGCTCCAACCACAACCGTAAGTCTCTCCAGAGGGTAGTGATGTCTGCACAATGCATCACCGGGGGCAAACTACCTGCCCTCCAGAACACCTACACCACCCGATGTCATAGGAAGACCAAAAAGATAATCAAGGACAACAACCACCCGAGCCACTGCCTGTTCACCTCGCTATCATCCAGAAGGCGAGGTCAGTACAGGTGCATCAAAGCTGAAAAAAACAGCTTCTATCTCAAGGCCATAAGAATGTTAAACAGCCACCACTAACATTGAGTGGTTGCTGCCAACATACAGACTCAATCTCTTGCCACTTTAATAATTAGTAATTGGATCTTATAAATGTATCACTAGTCACTTAAACAATGACACTTTATATAATGTTTACATACCCTACATTACTCATCTCATATGTATATACTGTACTCTATACCATCTACTGCATCTTGCCTCTGCTGTTCGGCCATCGCTCATCCATATATTTATACCTACATTTTCTTATTCATTCCTTTACACTTGTGTGTATATGGTAGTTGTTGTGAAATTGTTACTTGTTAGATATTACTGCACGGTCGGAACTGGAAGCACAAGCATTTCGCTACACTCGCATTAACATCTGCTAACCATGTGTATGTGGCCAATAACATTTGATTTGATTTGATCTTCCTGTCACACAATGCACTGGATGAGGAGGACACAGGGAGGGGGATAAATCCCGAGCTGAACTATGAAGGCTTTTACACGCACACGCACGTGCGCACGCACACACACATACACACACACACACACACACACACAAAATGAAGAATAATCACAACTGACAATCCGGCCCCCCTCCGCTGTCCTTTACCATCCAATCTGTCCTGAGTGTCTGACTTGAAAGAAAAGCAGGTGGGTTGTTTTGGTTGAGCCCCGTATGTGAGGAAGAGATGTGTCCTCTTCCTCTAATCAAGTGTGCCTGAGTGCACACGACAACAACATCCACTCTGCAGGCAGGCAGTGGCCTGTGTGGGCCATCTGTGGGACGGGAGGGGAGTGGAAGGGGGGACGGAGTGGCCCATTCAAGGCCTGATGGGCCTGGTCCCCACCTGTCCCCCTGTCGTGGCCTGAGAGAGAGAGAGAGAGAGAGAGAGAGAGAGAGAGAGAGAAGAGAGAGAGAGAGAGAGAGAGAGAGAGAGAGAGAGAGAGAGAGAGAGAGAGAGAGAGAGAGAGAGAGAGAGAGAGAGAGAGAGAGAGAGAGAGAGAGAGAGAGAGAGAGAGAGAGAGAGAGAGAGAGAGAGAGAGAGAGAGAGAGAGAGAGAGAGAGAGAGAGAGAGAGAGAGAGAGAGAGAGGTAAGGTTAGGAGGGATGGAGAGAGGCTTGGCGGAAGATGCCTGAGGCGGGTGTTGACTAGCAGATGTAGAAAGAACAGCGAGTGGAGGCTTCAGATAATAAAGAGCACAATCATTTGGAGACATTGTATAATTATTTTGGGTCAAAATGGAAAGTGCAGGGTTGTAACGTACACGGACAAGAGGAAATGGTGTTTGTCATCAGACACAGAGACACACAGAGAGGTTACCACACCACATGACACCGTATGACACCGCATGGCACCGTATGGCACCACATGACACCACATGGCACCACATGACACCACATGACACCACATGGCACCACATGGCACCACATGGCACCACATGACACCACATGACACCACATGGCACCGTATGGCACCGCATGGCACCGCATGACACCGCATGGCACCCTACGTTATACTACATGGGGCAGGCTCGACAACAGAGTAGGGAAGGGAAAGGGGGAGCAATCAGTAGGGGAGGGAGAGGATGGTGTTTTTTTGTTTGTTTAGCCTAGTGGAGCCGTGGCGTAAGACCCTCTCTGTCTTGGCAGTCAGGGGTCAACCCAATGCAGGGTCCCCTGCACCTCCTCCTCCTCCTCTGTGTCTCCCCCTTCACCTCCTCCTCCCTCCTCTGTCTCCCCCTGCACCTCCTCCTCCCTCCTCTGTGTCTCCCCCCTTCACCTCCTCCTCCCTCCTCTGTCTCCCCCTTCACCTCCTCCTCCCTCCTCTGTGTCTCCCCCTTCACCTCCTCCTCCCTCCTCTGTGTCCTCCCCCTTCACCTCCTCCTCCCTCCTCTGTGTCTCCCCCTTCACCTCCTCCTCCCTCCTCTGTGTCTCCCCTTCACCTCCTCCTCCCTCCTCTGTGTCTCCCCTGCACCTCCTCCTCCCTCCTCTGTGTCTCCCCCTGCACCTCCTCCTCCCTCCTCTGTGTCTCCCCTTCACCTCCTCCTCCCTCCTCTGTGTCTCCCCCTGCACCTCCTCCTCCCTCCTCTGTGTCTCCCCCTTCACCTCCTCCTCCCTCCTCTGTGTCTCCCCCTTCACCTCCTCCTCCCTCCTCTGTGTCTCCCCCTGCACCTCCTCCTCCCTCCTCTGTGTCTCCCCCTTCACCTCCTCCTCCCTCCTCTGTGTCTCCCCCTTCACCTCCTCCTCCCTCCTCTGTGTCTCCCCCTTCACCTCCTCCTCCCTCCTCTGTGTCTCCCCCAGCACCTCCTCCTCCCTCCTCTGTGTCTCCCCCTTCACCTCCTCCTCCCTCCTCTGTGTCTCCCCCTTCACCTCCTCCTCCCTCCTCTGTGTCTCCCCCTGCACCTCCTCCTCCCTCCTGTGTCTCCCCCTGCACCTCCTCCTCCCTCCTCTGTGTCTCCCCCTTCACTCCTCCTCCCTCCTCTGTGTCTCCCCCTGCACCTCCTCCTCCCTCCTCTTGTCTCCCCCTTCACCTCCTCCTCCCTCCTCTGTGTCTCCCCTTCACCTCCTCCTCCCTCCTCTGTGTCTCCCCCTGCACCTCCTCCTCCCTCCTCTGTGTCTCCCCCTTCACCTCCTCCTCCCCTCCTCTGTGTCTCCCCCTTCACCTCCTCCTCCCTCCTCTGTGTCTCCCCCTGCACCTCCTCCTCCCTCCTCTGTGTCTCCCCCTGCACCTCCTCCTCCCTCCTCTGTGTCTCCCCCTTCACCTCCCTCCTCCCTCCTCTGTGTCTCCCCCTGCACCTCCTCCTCCCTCCTCTGTGTCTCCCCCTTCACCTCCTCCTCCCTCCTCTGTGTCTCCCCCTTCACCTCCTCCTCCCTCCTCTGTGTCTCCCCCTTCACCTCCTCCTCCCTCCTCTGTGTCTCCCCCTTCACCTCCTCCTCCTCCTCTGTGTCTCCCCCTTCACCTCCTCCTCCCTCCTCTGTGTCTCCCCCTTCACCTCCTCCCTCCTCTGTGTCTCCCCCTTCACCTCCTCCTCCCTCCTCTGTGTCTCCCCCTTCACCTCCTCCTCCCTCCTCTGTGTCTCCCCCTTCACCTCCTCCTCCCTCCTCTGTGTCTCCCCCTTCACCTCCTCCTCTGCTCCTCCCTTTGCTCAGTCCAATTCAGATGTCATGTGTGTATTCTCCCCGGATCAAAAGGAAGTCACGTTAATTAGCAGATTTCACACTTCTTCCAGCAATCACCCCCGTCTCTCCTCTCCTTCTCTCCTCCTCCTCTCCTCCCTTCTCACCTCCTCCTCTCCTCTCCTTCTCTCCTCCTCCTCTCCTCTCCTTCTCTCCTCCTCCTCTCCTTTCCTTCTCTCCTCCTCCTCTCCCTTCTCTCCTCCTCCTCTCCTCTCCTTCTCTCTATCTGCCTCAGACTCGATAAAGTGTCCGAGAGGCATTAGACATGTTAATCACTGGATCTGAATATGCAAAAGAAGAGCCAATCAGAGGGCTCAGCTAGGGGTTGAAGATGAAGGGCATGACGGGGCCGTCCCAATAGCGCTGATCTAGTAGTGACAGAGGTGATCCCCTGGTTTCAACCAGGTCCTTCAGTGAGGGTGTGGGGTCAGAGACATGACGTTGATTAAGACAAATCCAGGTTTTGATAAAAGGGGAATATTGACTCTTGCCTCTTGGGGGTATGTGTGGGGGGTGTGCGTGTGCACGTGCGTGCGAGGTGTGTGTGTGTGATCCACACCTGGGCTGCTCTCCTGCAGATGCTGGCTGGGCTGGGACCTTTGAAGTCACACCAATGCTGGACCCCAGCCCAAAACACTGAACTGCTTGGATGTCATTTGAAGAGTTCTCACTCAGTCCGTCACTCTGGCTGAGAACACACAGAAGAGTCTTCAGTCTCCCATTGCTTGTAGACGTCCCAGGGTCCCAGCGTTTGGCATTGGCCATAATCGCTTGGTATTAGTGACAAGGGTTGTCCGACGCTTATACAATCAGCATAAGGCAAGGGCAGAGGACACAGAGGACGGGAGTGAAGAGTGAGGTTTTGCATATTACTTACTGTCTGTCTGGCTGGCTGGGCGACAGGCACGGAACCAGACATTGTGGGGCGTGTTGTACACAGGGGAGGGACAGACTAGTACACAGTCTGCATGATAATGGAGAAACGTGTGGACTAGAGATGCAAGGAGAGGAGAGAAGGGTGGGGGAGGGTAGAGGAGGGTGGGGGAGGAAAGGAGAAGAGACTGAGGAGAGGAGGGTGGGGGAAGAGAGGAATGTAGAGGAGACAGAGGAGAGGAGAGGAGACTGAGGAGTGTAGAGGAGACTGAGGAGTGTAGAGGAGACTGAGGAGTGTAGAGGAGTGTGGGGGAGGAAAGAAGAGGAGAAGAGACTGAGGAGAGGAGGGTGGAGGAGGAAAGGAGAGGAGAGAAGGGTGGGGGAGGAAAGGAGAGGAGAGAAGGGTGGGGGAGGAAAGGAGAGGAGAGAAGGGTGGGGGAGGAAAGGAGAGGAGAAGAGAAGAGACTCCCTCCATTCCTCCCTTCTCCCCTCCAACCCTCCAACCCTCCTTTCAACCCTACAACCCTTCAACCTTCCCCCTCCCTCCAACCCTCCCTCCAACCTTCCCTCCCTCCAAAGCTCCCTCTCTCCCTCCAACCCTCCCTACCTGTCTCCAACCCTCCCTCCCTTCAACCCTCCAACCCTCCCTCCCTCCATCCCTCCAACCCTAAAACCCTCTCTACCTCCCTCCCTCTAACCCTCCCTCCAACCCTCGCTCCAACCCTCCAACCTTCCAACCCTCCCTCCCTCCAACCCTCGCTCCAACCCTCCAACCCTCCCTCCAACCCTCCCTCCAACCCTAAAAACCTCCAACCCTCCCTCCAACCCTACAGCCCTCCTTCTCTCCCTCCAACCCTCCCTCCCTCCCCCAAACCTCCCTCCAACCCTGCCTCCCTCCAAAGCTCCCTCCCTCCAACCCTCCCTACATCCCTCTCTCCCTCCCTCCCTCCAACCTTCCGAACCCTCCCTCCCTCCCTCCAACGCTCCCTACATCTCTCCAACCCTCCCTCCCTCTCTCCCTCCAAAGCTTCCTCGCTCCCTCCCTCCCGCCCTCCCTCCAACTGTCCCGCCCTCCCTCTCTCCCTCCAACCCTCCCTCCCTCTCTCCAACCCTCCCTCCCCCCCTCCCTCCAACCCTTCCTCCCTCCCTCCAACTGTCCCTCCCGCCCTCCCTCCAACTGTCCCGCCCTCCCTCTCTCCCTCCAACCCTCCCTCCCTCCCTCTCTCCAACCCTCCCTCCCTCTCTCCAACCCTCCCTCCCTCTCTCCCTCCAACTGTCCCTCCCTTTTAACTCCCTTCCCTCAATCCAGTGTGGAATCTGAGGTAAGGGGTCATATGCTTGTCACCAGGGTTCAGCCTAGAGGACTATGGAAAGGGAAAGATGATGTCCCCTCAGAAACACATTCCACTCCATTGATTCCATAGCTGGCCACGCTGTCATTGTGGTCTCAAACATGAATAGTATATTTCTATGATTTGGACCTCCTTGGGGTTAAATCTGAACCAACATTCATGTACTGTAGATTGGTGATGGATGCAGTAAAGTCTGTCAAAAGCGTAAATGACGAAGAAAAGGGTGGAAAATGTAATGAATGACTTATACAGTATGTTTGTAGAAATCTTTCAGCCAATGAAGTCAAATACATGCTTCTTTCTCATTGATCCTGACATATCCTGCCTGTAATTAACTCACGTTGTATCTGAAATGACAATAAATCAATGGTAACATTGGTCAGCAGCAGGCTAGCAGCACAGAGGGCAGTGTATTCAAACAGGTTCATACCTGCCCTCCAGCAACCAATCCTGGGGGATGGTGGATTACCCACCATCCCCCAGGATGGAAGGTTGGCGGTGGGCATGGATTACCCACCATCCCCCAGGATGGAAGGTTGGCGATGGGCATGGATTACCCACCATCCCCCAGGATGGAAGGTTGGTGGTGGGCATGGATTACCCACCATCCCCCAGGATGGAAGGTTGGTGGTGGGCATGGATTACCCACCATCCCCCAGGATGGAAGGTTGGTGGTGGGCATGGATTACCCACCATCCCCCAGGATGGAAGCTTGGCGATGGGCATGGATTACCCACCATCCCCCAGGATGGAAGGTTGGCGATGGGCATGGATCATGACTGCAGCTTCATTAGGTCTCCAGCTCCATACTGCTGTGTGGAGCCAGAGAGAGGAGAGTCAGGCAGGGGAGAGTCACGGAGGGGAGAGGAGGAGAGAGAGACTGTTGTCTGCCTAGCTGCCATGGATGGAGCCCCAGGTGTATCAGCCTGCTTGACAATTATGGAGGCAATTAGGCCAGGTCACATCTCCAGGCAACTGAAAAATGATCATCAGTCAACCAACCACTAATTGGATCATTGTCTCTAAAGAAAGAGAAAAAGAGGAGAGTCAGGGAAGTAGCAAAGCGCATGCCCCGCCCACCTGAGGATCTGTCTTTTTCAGCCATCTACTGCCTGTGTTTGAGGGGTGCCCCGCCCACCTGAGGATCTGTCTTTTTCAGCCATCTACTGCCTGTGTTTGAGGGGTGCCCCGCCCACCTGAGGATCTGTCTTTTTCAGCCATCTACTGCCTGTGTTTGAGGGGTGCCCCGCCCACCTGAGGATCTGTCTTTTTCAGCCATCTACTGCCTGTGTTTGAGGGGTGCCCCGCCCACCTGAGGATCTGTCTTTTTCAGCCATCTACTGCCTGTGTTTGAGGGGTGCCCCGCCCACCTGAGGATCTGTCTTTTTCAGCCATCTACTGCCTGTGTTTGAGGGGTGCCCCGCCCACCTGAGGATCTGTCTTTTTCAGCCATCTACTGCCTGTGTTTGAGGGGTGCCCCGCCCACCTGAGGATCTGTCTTTTTCAGCCATCTACTGCCTGTGTTTGAGGGGTGCCCCGCCCACCTGAGGATCTGTCTTTTTCAGCCATCTACTGCCTGTGTTTGAGGGGTGCCCCGCCCACCTGAGGATCTGTCTTTTTCAGCCATCTACTGCCTGTGTTTGAGGGGTGCCACGCCCACCTGAGGATCTGTCTTTTTCAGCCATCTACTGCCTGTGTTTGAGGGGTGTGAAATCCACTTGTCACTTAAATCTCGCTCGCTCGATTGGTTTCAATTTACTGCTGCGACTCTTTCATACACTTGCTTGTGCCTTTTTTCCCTGATAACATTATGACCACGGAAATGTTTGTAATGACCCGGGTAACGGCTGTAATGGTCTTTCCGTTGCATCTATAAGAACACTAAAGCTGAGTGCAGGTAGGGTAGAGCAAGTGTTTGGTAGTTGCAGCCCTCTTCCACCCCTTTATGTTAATATATGCAAATACACCCAGTGTATTTATGCAAATGAGACACATATCATTTTCTTTATTTTAACAGAAAATGTTTAAAAATAACTGAAACAATAATAAAATGTATGAGTGCATTCTAAGAAAAAAAGAGAAATTTGACAATAAATGGAATACCTGAATTCACACCATTCATTATTTGTTCGTTTTATGTGCTGTAATTCAGTCAATACTTGATGGATTATAAAGAATCTAAAAGTTTGCAGTATCTTCAAATATTGTCCAATTGTTACATTCATCAGAATTGTTTTTTTACAACCTTTTTAACAATTTTGAAGTTGCTAAAGGAAGATCAATCAATCAATCATATGCATTTGTTAAGCCCTTTTTACATCAGCTGATGTCACAAAGTGCTATATAGAAACCCAGCCTAAAACCCCAAAGAGGAAGGAATGCAGATGTAGAAGCACGGTGACTAGGAAAAACTCCCTAGAAAGACACGAACCTAGAGAGGAACCAGGCTCTGAGGGGTGGCCAGTCCTCTTCTGGTTGTGCTGGGTAGAGAGGAACCAGGCTCTGAGGGGTGGCCAGTCCTCTTCTGGCTGTGCTGGGTAGAGAGGAACCAGGCTCTGAGGGGTGGCCAGTCCTCTTCTGGCTGTGCTGGGTAGAGAGGAACCAGGCTCTGAGGGGTGGCCAGTCCTCTTCTGGCTGTGCCGGTTTGAGATTATAAGAGTACATGGCCATTTAAGGCCAGATTGTTCTTCAAGATGTTCAAACGTTCATAGATGTCCAGCAGGGTTGAATAATAATCACAGTGGTTGTAGAGGGTGCAACAGGTCAGTACCTGTCAACTGTCAGCATGCAGCGGTGAGGATGGAGTCAGGCGCAGGACACAGAACTGAGTAAAATAACGTATTTTACTCTAAAAGAAACAACCATAAAATTCCACGCAGGGAAAACACCCCATAACACAGCAATCTAATAACACTAAACAAGGAACAATCACCTACAGAACATATTGGGAACCAGAGGGTTAAATAGGGAAAATAATTATAACGTAATGGGAACCAGGTGTGTACAATCAAGACAAAACAAATAGAAAAAGAAACGTAGATCGGTGGCAGCTAGAAGGCCGGTGACGGCGACCGCCCGACGCCGCCCGAACAAGTAGAGGCACCAACTTCGGCGGAAGTCGTGACAGTACCTCAGGAGTAAATGTCAGTTGGCTTTTCATATCCGAGCATTCAGAGGTCGATACAGCAGGTGCGGTAGAGAGAGAGAGATTCAAAAACAGCAGGTACAGGACAAGGTAGTACGTCTGGTGAACAGGTCACGGTTCCCTAGCCACAGGCAGAACAGTTGAAACTGGAGCAGCAGCACGACCAGGTGGACTGGGGACAGCCAGGAGTCATCAGGCCAGGTAGTCCTGAGGCATGATCCTAGGGCTCAGGTCCTCCGGGAGGGGGAGAGGGAGAGAGAGAGATTATTAGAGGGAGCATACTTAAATTCACACAGGACAACAGATGAGACAGGAGAATTACACCAGATATAACAGACTGACCCTAGCCCCCCGGCACATAGACTATTGCAGCATAGATACTGGAGACTGAGACAGGAGTAGGTCGGGGGACACTGTGGCCCCATACGATGATACCCCCGGACTGGGCCAATCACTTTGCCAAAGCACAGCCCCCACACCACTAGAGGGATATCAACAGACCACTAACTTACTACCCTGAGACAAGGCTGAGTATAGCACATGAAGATCTCCTCCGTACAAGCCTGAGGGGATGCAAAACCGGACAGGAAGATCACGGCTATGACTCAACCCACTCAAGTGACGCACCCCTCCTAGGGACGGCATGGAAGAGCACCAGTAAGCTGGTGACTCAGTCCCTGTAATAGTGTCAGAGGCAGAGAATCCCAGTGGAGAGAGGGGAGCCGGCCAGGCAGAGACAGCTAGGGCAATTCGTCGCTCCAGTGCCTTGCCGTTCACCTTCGCACCCCTGGGCCAGACTACACTCATTCATAGGATCTACTGAAGAGATGAGTCTTCAGTAAAGACATAAAGGTTGGGACCAAGTCTGCGTCTCTCACATGTATGGGCAGACCATTCCATAAAAATATAACTCTATAGGAGAAAGCCCTGCCTCCAGCTGTTTGCTTAGAAATTCTAGGGACAATAAGGAGGCCTGCGTCTTGTGACCGTAGCGTACGTGTAGGTATGTACGGCAGGACCAAATCGGAAAGATAGGTAGGAGCAAGCCCATGTAATGTTTTGTAGGTTAGCAGTAAAACCTTGAAATCAGCCGTAGCCCTAACAGGAAGCCAGTGTAGGCAGGCTAGCACTGGAGTAATATGATCACATTTTTGGGTTCAAGTCAAGATTCTAAACTGAAGTTTATTTAGTGCTTTATCCGGGCAGCCATAGAGTAGAGCATTGCAGTAGTCTAATATAGAAGTGACAAAAGCATGGATTAACTTTTCTAAATTTTTGCAATGTTACGTAGATGGAAAAAAGCTGTCCTTGAAACAGTCTTGATATGTTCTTCAAAAGAGAGATCAGGGTCCTGAGCAACGCTGAGGTCCTTCACAGTTCTATTTGAGACGACTGTACAACCAACCAACATTAATTGTCAGATTCAACAGAATATCTCTTTTGAAACAGAGCATCTCTGTTTTGTCCGAGTTTAAAAGTAAAAAAGATAACTGTGGGAGATTAGTGTTAGGCCAAAAACAAATCTCAGGAAGCTGTTCAGTGCTCAGTCACAGCTTGGGTTTTTATTTATTTAATAAAAGGTGGGACCTGTTTGATTAGTGTTTGGATTATAATGGGCCTGTGTCCAAAATCACACCCTATTCCCTATATAGTGTATTTTTTTTGACCAGGGAAATGTATTGCATTATATAGGGGATAGGGTGTGATTTCGGACACAGACTGGGTGTCCTGAAACTGTGCTGTGGATCCTGGTGTGACCCTGGTTTGATACTGGGTGTGACAACACCCCTGGGGGTTGGTCTGTTTTCCTGGCTTACCCAGTGTGAAACAACACATATTCTAACAATGACATTATGGAAAGATTCTGTTTGCTCTGGACTCTCCCTCTCTTGTACTCTCCTCCATCACCCCCAGTGTGGGAAAGTTCCTCAATGGAGATTTTTTTTCTGTTTTTAGATTCTGCTCGTAGGCCGACGTCACAACATTGTCCTGCTTGGCTTGTGTGGTGAATGGAAGAGGATGAGTCATTCAGGAACACACTGGACTCTCCAGAGAGTGTGTGTGTGTGTGTGTGTGTGCGTGTGCGTGTGCGTGTGTGTGTATGTGTTTCACAGAGAGATAGCGAGAGAGACTGCATACAGAATTCTGCAAAAATATCCCCCGTGTACAACGTAAAACACCAAATAATGCATGCAGAACAGATTTAGGCCGATACCCGCTAATTATCAAAATCCAGAAAAGAGCTGTTAAATTCTACAACCACCTCAAAGGAATCGATTCCCAAACCTTCCATAACAAAGCCATCACCTACAGAGAGATTAACCTGGAGAAGAGTCCCCTAAGCAAGCTGGTTCTGGGGCTCTGTTCACAAACACAAACAAACCCCACAGAGCCCCAGGACAGCAACACAATTAGACCCAACCAAATCATGAGAAAACAAAAAGATAATTACTTGACACATTCGAAAGAATCCACAAAAAAACTAGCAAACTAGAATGCTATTTGGCACTAAACTGAGAGTACAAAGTGGCAGAATACCTGACCTCTGTGACTGACCTAAACTTAAGGAAGGATTTGACTATGTACAGACTCAGTGAGCATAGCCTTGCTATTGAGAAAGGCCGCCGTAGGCAGACCTGGCTCGCAATAGAAGACAGGCTATGTGCTCACTGCCCACACAATTAGGTGGAAACTGAGCTGCACCTCCTAACCTTCTGTCCAACGTATGACCATATTAGAGATACATATTTCCCTCAGATCACACAGATCCATAAAGAATTCGAAAACAAACCCAATTTTGATAAACTCCCATATCTACTGGGTGAAATACCAGTGTGTCATCACAGCAGCAAGATTTATGGCCTGTTGCCAAAAGAAAAGGTCATCTAGTGAAGAACGAACACCATTGTAAATATAACCTATATTTATGTTTATCTGTTTTCCCTTTTGTACTTTAACCTTGTAGACCATTACAACACTGTATATATACAGATCTGTACATAATATGACATTTGAAATGTCTTAATTATTTTGGAACTTCTGTGAGTGTAATGTTTACTGTTAATTTTTATTGTTTATTTCACTGTTGTTTATTACCTACTTCACTTGTTTTGGCAATGTTAACATATGTTTCCCATGCCAATGAAGCCCTTGAATTGAATTGAATTGAATTGAGAGAGCGGAGAACCCAGAGAGAGGTAGAGAGGGAATGTGTGTACATGCACGTGTGTGTCTGTGTCTGAGTGAGTGAATGAATGAGAGAAAGAAAGAGAGAGAGAGCGAGGGCCAGAGAGATAATGTGTATGCACATGTGTCTCTTTCTCTCTGTGTGTGTGTGTGCGTGTGTGTGCGTGTGTGTGTGTGTATGTGCATGTGTGTGTGTGTGTGTGTATGTCAGTGCCTAGTGCCCACGCACATGTCCATGCGTGTGTATGTGTGTTGGTGAAGGGATAATGTCACTGACCAGGGAGAGGAATCCAGGTGCCAACTGTCATGGTAGATCTCTCTCTCTCTCTCTCTCTCTCTCGCTCTCTCTCTGTTTCTCTGTCTTTCTATCTCTGTCTCTATCTCTGTGTCCCTGTGTGTCTCTGTGTGTATATATATATATATATATATATACCCTTGAATGAGTACGTGTGTCCAAATATTTTACTGGTACTATATATATAAATATATATATACATACATACAGTGGGGCAAAAAAGTATTTAGTCAGCCACCAGTTGTGCAAGTTCTCCCACTTAAAAAGATGAGAGAGGCCTGTAATTTTCATCATAGGTACACTGACAGACAAAAGGATATTTTTTTTCTCCAGAAAATCACATTGTAGGATTTTTTATTAATTAATTTGCAAATTATGGTGGAAAATAATACCCTTTGTTGGCAATGACAGAGGTCAAACGTTTTCTGTAAGTCTTCACAAGGTTTTCACACACTGTTGCTGGTATTTTGGCCCATTCCTCCATGCAGATCTCCTCTAGAGCAGTGATGTTTTGGGGCTGTTGCTGGGCAACACAGACTTTCAACTCCCTCCAAAGATTTTCTATGGGGTTGAGATCTGGAGACTGGCTAGGCCACTCCAGGACCTTGAAATGCTTCTTACGAAGCCACTTCTTCGTTGCCCGGGCAGTGTGTTTGGGATCATTGTCATGCTGAAAGACCCAGCCATGTTTCATCTTCAATGCCCTTGCTGATGGAAGGAGGTTTTCACTCAAAATCTCACTATACATGGCCCCATTCATTCTTTCCTTTACACGGATCAGTCATCCTGGTCCCTTTGCAGAAAAACAGCCCCAAAGCATGATGTTTCCACCCCCATGCATCACAGTAGGTATGATGTTCTTTGGTGCAACTCAGCATTCTTTGTCCTCCAAACACGACGAGTTGAGTTTTTACCAAAAAGTTATATTTTGGTTTCATCTGACCATATGACATTCCCCCAATCTTCTTCTGGATCATCCAAATGCTCTCTAGAAAACTTCCGACGGGCCTGGACATGTACTGGCTTAAGCAGGGGGACACATCTGGCACTGCAGGATTTGAGTCCCTGGCGGCGTAGTGTGTTACTGATGGTAGGCTTTGTTACTTTGGTCCCAGTTCTCTGCAGGTCATTCACTAGGTCCCCCCGTGTGGTTCTGGGATTTTTGCTCACCGTTCTTGTGATCATTTTGACCCCACGGGGTGAGATCTTGCGTGGAGCCCCAGATCGAGGGAGATTATCAGTGGTCTTGTATGTCTTCCATTTCCTAATAATTGCTCCCACAGTTGATTTCTTAAAAACCAAGCTGCTTACCTATTGCAGATTCAGTCTTCCCAGCCTGGTGCAGGTCTACAATTATACTGATAACAAGTTCAAACAGGTACCATTAATACAGGTAACAAGTGGATGACAGAGGAGCCTCTTAAAGAAGAAGTTACAGGTCTGTGAGAGCCAGAAATCTTGCTTGTTTGTAGGTGACCAAAGACTTATTTTCCACCATAATTTGCAAATAAATTCATAAAAAATCCTACAATGTGATTTTCTGGATTTTTTTGCTCATGATGATGAAAATTACAGGCCTCTCTCATCTTTTTAAGTGGGAGAACTTGCACAATTGGTGGCTGACTAAATACTTTTTTGCCCCACTGTATATACAGTGCCTTGCGAAAGTATTCGGCCCCCTTGAACTTTGCGACCTTTTGCCACATTTCAGGTTTCAAACATAAAGATATAAAACTGTATTTTTTGTGAAGAATCAACAACAAGTGGGACACAATCATGAAGTGGAACGACATTTATTGGATATTTCAAACTTTTTTAACAAATCAAAAACTGAAAAATTGGGCGTGCAAAATTATTCAGCCCCTTTACTTTCAGTGCAGCAAACTCTCTCCAGAAGTTCAGTGAGGATCTCTGAATGATCCATTGTTGACCTAAATGACTAATGATGATAAATACAATCCAACTGTGTGTAATCAAGTCTCCGTATAAATGCACCTGCACTGTGATAGTCTCAGAGGTCCGTTAAAAGCGCAGAGAGCATCATGAAGAACAAGGAACACACCAGGCAGGTCCGAGATACTGTTGTGAAGAAGTTTAAAGCCGGATTTGGATACAAAAAGATTTCCCAAGCTTTAAACATCCCAAGGAGCACTGTGCAAGCGATAATATTGAAATGGATGGAGTATCAGACCACTGCAAATCTACCAAGACCTGGCCGTCCCTCTAAACTTTCAGCTCATACAAGGAGAAGACTGATCAGAGATGCAGCCAAGAGGCCCATGATCACTCTGGATGAACTGCAGAGATCTACAGCTGAGGTGGGAGACTCTGTCCATAGGACAACAATCAGTCGTATATTGCACAAATCTGGCCTTTATGGAAGAGTGGCAAGAAGAAAGCCATTTCTTAAAGATATCCATAAAAAGTGTCGTTTAAAGTTTGCCACAAGCCACCTGGGAGACACACCAAACATGTGGAAGAAGGTGCTCTGGTCAGATGAAACCAAAATTGAACTTTTTGGCAACAATGCAAAACGTTATGTTTGGCGTAAAAGCAACACAGCTCATCACCCTGAACACACACCATCCCCACTGTCAAACATGGTGGTGGCAGCATCATGGTTTGGCCCTGCTTTTCTTCAGCAGGGACAGGGAAGATGGTTCAAATTGATGGGAAGATGGATGGAGCCAAATACAGGACCATTCTGGAAGAAAACCTGATGGAGTCTGCAAAAGACCTGAGACTGGGACGGAGATTTGTCTTCCAACAAGACAATGATCCAAAACATAAAGCAAAATCTACAATGAAAGTCAAAGTCCAGACCTGAATCCAATCGAGAATCTGTGGAAAGAACTGAAAACTGCTGTTTACAAATGCTCTCCATCCAACCTCACTGAGCTCGAGCTGTTTTGCAAGGAGGAATGGGAAAAAATGTCAGTCTCTCGATGTGCAAAACTGATAGAGACATACCCCAAGCGACTTACAGCTGTAATCGCAGCAAAAGGTGGCGCTACAAAGTATTAACTTAAGGGGGCTGAATAATTTTGCACGCCCATTTTTTCAGTTTTTGATTTGTTAAAAAAGTTTGAAATATCCAATAAATGTCGTTCCACTTCATGATTGTGCCCTGTTTAAAAGTACATTTGTGGAATTTCTTTCCTTCTTAATGCGTTTGAGCCAATCAGTTCTGTTGTGACAAGGTAAGGGTGGTACACAGAAGATAGCCCTATTTGGTAAAAGATCAAGTCCATATTATGGCAAGAACTGCTCAAATAAGCAAAGAGAAATGAAAGCCCATCATTACTTTAAGACGTGAAGGTCTGTCAATCCGGAAAATGTCAAGAACTTTGAAAGTGTCTTCAAGTGCAGTTGCAAAAACCATCAAACGCTATGATGAAACTGGCTCTCATGAGGACCGCCACAGGAATGGATGACCCAGAGTTACCTCTGCTGCAGAGGATAAGTTCATTAGAGTTACCAGCCTCAGATTGCAGCCAAAATAAATGCTTCACAGAGTTCAAGTATGACACATATGCAGCCAACAAGTGCTCAGCATATGTAGGAACTCCTTCAAGACTGTTGGAAAAGCATTCCTCATGAATCTGGTTGAGAGAATGCTAAGAGTATGCAAAGCTGTCATCAAGCCAAAGGGTGGCTACTTTGAAGAATATAAAATCTAAAAATATATTTTGGATTTGTTGAACACTTTTTTCGTTACTATATGATTCCATATGTGTTATTTCATAGTTCGGATGTCTTCACTATTATTCTACATTGTAGATAATAGTAAAAAATTAAGAAAAACCTTTGAATTAGTAGGTATGTCCAAACTTTGGACAGGTATTGTATATACTTTTTCCTCTCCTTGGCTGCATGATAACAGACACAAGCCCCTCAAAGGCCACTCTAAGGCCACCACACTGCCACGTCTACCCTGCTCACTTGCTAGCCTACAGCTGACTGCGGTTTGTCTGGGAAGGGCCCTTAAGTAAGCATTTCACTATTAGTCTACACCTGTTGTTTACGAAGCATGTGCCAAATTAAATTTGATTTAATTAGAACATTTGATTTGATTTATAAACCCATAACATGGAAAGTGTCAGTGTTGGAGAATCTACTCTGAAAAGATAGTTTACCAAAGTATCAATTACACTGAAAGAAGGTAAGCTAAAGTTACCCTTAAACATATATATAGTTTCCTTAACTGAAGTTACTTTGAATGCTCGTAACTCGATGCTCGTAACGCTGGTGACAGGTGTGCGCCATAACGAGCAGCCTGGTGACCTAGAGACCGGAGAGGGAGCACACAGGACAGTAATGAACTATTGTAAATGCTATCTACATAGATTTTAAATGTGTTCATCTACCACCAAGCTACTGCAAAATGTAGTTAAATTACTAGTTGAACGACATGTACTTCACTACTCCTAAACCCTGGAAAGTGTGTGTTTGTGTGCTTCACACCCCTCCCTGTTGTCACATGCTTCGTAAACAAAAGGTTCGACAGGGAAGATTTATTTATTTATTTATTTTACCTTTATTTAACCAGGTAGGCAAGTTGAGAACAAGTTCTCATTTACAATTGCGACCTGGCCAAGATAAAGCAAAGCAGTTCGACAGATAAAACGACAGAGTTACACATGGAGTAAAAACAAACATACAGTCAATAATGCAGTATAAACAAGTCTATATACAATGTGAGCAAATGAGGTGAGAAGGGAGGTAAAGGCAAAAAAGGCCATGATGGCAAAGTAAATACAATATAGCAAGTAAAATACTGGAATGGTAGTTTTGCAATGGAAGAATGTGCAAAGTAGAAATAAAAAATAATGGGGTGCAAAGGAGCAAAATAAATAAATAAATTAAAATTAAATACAGTTGGGAAAGAGGTAGTTGTTTGGGCTAAATTATAGGTGGGCTATGTACAGGTGCAGTAATCTGTGAGCTGCTCTGACAGTTGGTGCTTAAAGCTAGTGAGGGAGATAAGTGTTTCCAGTTTCAGAGATTTTTGTAGTTCGTTCCAGTCATTGGCAGCAGAGAACTGGAAGGAGAGGCGGCCAAAGAAATAATTGGTTTTGGGGGTGACTAGAGAGATATACCTGCTGGAGCGTGTGCTACAGGTGGGAGATGCTATGGTGACCAGCGAGCTGAGATAAGGGGGGACTTTACCTAGCAGGGTCTTGTAGATGACATGGAGCCAGTGGGTTTGGCGACGAGTATGAAGCGAGGGCCAGCCAACGAGAGCGTACAGGTCGCAATGGTGGGTAGTATATGGGGCTTTGGTGATAAAACGGATTGCACTGTGATAGACTGCATCCAATTTGTTGAGTAGGGTATTGGAGGCTATTTTGTAAATGACATCGCCAAAGTCGAGGATTGGTAGGATGGTCAGTTTTACAAGGGTATGTTTGGCAGCATGAGTGAAGGATGCTTTGTTTGCGAAATAGGAAGCCAATTCTAGATTTAACTTTGGATTGGAGATGTTTGATATGGGTCTGGAAGGAGAGTTTACAGTCTAACCAGACACCTGATGCTGACTTACTAGTGCTTTTTCAACCATGCAGATTTCAAGATAAAAATAAAATAAATATATAGAAATAGTGACAGGAATAAATACACAGTGAATAATGAACAATAATAACGAGTAAAAGTAACATGGCAACATACAGGAAGTACCAGTACCGAGTCGATGTGCAGGAGTACGAGGTAGTTTAGGTAGCTATGTACATATACTGTAGATAGGGGTAACGTGACTAGACAACAGGATAGATACTAGACAGTATCAGCAGTATACTGTAGGTAGGGGTAACGTGACTAGACAACAGGATAGATACTAGACAGTATCAGCAGTATACTGTAGGTAGGGGTAAAGTGACTAGGCAACAAGATAGATAATAGACACTAACAGCAGTATACTGTAGGTAGGGGTAAAGTGACTAGGCAACAGGATAGATACTAGACAGTAATAGCAGTATACTGTAGGTAGGGGTAAAGTGACTAGGCAACAGGATAGATACTAGACAGTAGCAGCAGTATACTGTAGGTAGGGGTAAAGGATAGATAATAGACAGTAACAGCAGTATACTGTAGGTAGGGGTAAAGTGACTAGGCAACAGGATAGATAATAGACAGTAGCAGCAGTATACTGTAGGTAGGGGTAAAGGATAGATAATAGACAGTAACAGCTGTATACTGTAGGTAGGGGTAAAGTGACTAGACAACAGGATAGATAATAGACAGTAACAGCAGTATACTGTAGGTAGGGGTAAAGTGACTAGGCAACAGGATAGATACTAGACAGTAATAGCAGTATACTGTAGGTAGGGGTAAAGTGACTAGGCAACAGGATAGATAATAGACAGTAGCAGCAGTATACTGTAGGTAGGGGTAAAGGATAGATAATAGACAGTAACAGCAGTATACTGTAGGTAGGGGTAAAGTGACTAGGCAACAGGATAGATACTAGACAGTAATAGCAGTATACTGTAGGTAGGGGTAAAGTGACTAGGCAACAGGATAGATACTTGACAGTAACAGCAGTATACTGTAGGTAGGGGTAAAGGATAGATAATAGACAGTAACAGCAGCAGGTAGCCATTTTATTAGCTATTTAGCAGTCTTGTTTAGCAGTCTTGTTTAGCAGTCTTGTTAAGCAGTCTTATGGCTTCGGGGTAAAAACTGTTCAGGGTCCTGTTGGTTCTAGACTTGGTGCGCTGGTACCGCTTGCCGTGCAGTAGCATAGAGAACGTCTATTGCTTGGGTGGCTGTAGTCTTTTAAACATGTTTGGGCCTTCCCTATGAGGTCAATGACCACGTCGACAGCCCTGTAGGCGTTCCTAAAAACCCTGACAACCTCTAAACACGGGGAAAAAATAACTCCCACGAGCGAACCGCATCAGAAACAAAGCTGTTCTGTCATCAGGGGAAAGAATAATGTCTGCAGGGTTTTAGTGTAGATAGACTTGCCCTTTGAAGGTGTTTACAAAACAGTCATATTTTTGACCTTATTCTATTTGTCCAGACTTGTTGTTTTGGTCTCATGTTCAGTCACTACTATAGCATCACTCCAAACGGAGAGAAACAAGGAGACTGTCATTGCCTTGACATGGACAGAGTTTTATGAATGTCTGCTCTTTTTCTTATTACATTGGATTATTAGCCCGTAAAAAACATATGTTTTGCTTGTACTCTATCACTCATTCTTCTAAATAATCCTGAACTGCTAAATTATAACTCACACTGGGCTCGGAAAATAATTGTTCAGGTTGAAACAAACAATGTGTGGATCTCGTAACTCTACTCTTTCGTTTCGATTAGCTATCGTCAGAGCCATTCAGGTCAGGTTGTGTGTAGAAGTCCTACCCCGTGCTGCACGCCTGTTTCGAGGAGACCCCAATCAAGACCTTGAACAATGCGCTCTTGAGCCAAAGGCATTGAGCAAAGGAAAGACATGTGGTCATCACCACATCACCATGTCATCACCACATCACCACGTCATCACCACATTACCACGTCACCACGTCATCACCACATCACCACGTCACCACGTCATCACCGCGTCACCACGTCATCACCACATCACCACGTCATCACCACATCACCACGTCATCACCACATCACCACGTCATCACCACGTCTGTGTGCAGTCATCACCACATCACCACGTCATCACCACATCACCACGTCATCACCACGTCTGTGTGCAGTCATCACCACATCACCACGTCATCACCACGTCATCACCACGTCATCACCAAGTCACCACGTCATCACCACGCCATCACCACATCACCACGTCATCACCACGTCACCACCTCACCACGTCATCACCGCGTCACCACATCACCACGTCACCACGTCACCACGTCAGCACCACATCATCACCACGTCATCACCACGTCATCACCACATCATCACCACATCACCACGTCACCATGTCATCACCACGTCACCACGTCATCACCACATCACCACGTCATCACCACATCACCACGTCACCACGTCATCACCACGTCACCACGTCATCACCACATCACCACGTCATCACCACGTCATCACCACGTCATCACCACATCACCACGTCATCACCACGTCTGTGTGCAGTCATCACCACATCATCACGTCATCACCACGTCATCACCACGTCATCACCATGTCACCACGTCATCACCACATCACCACGCCATCACCACATCATCACCACGTCACCACCTCACCACGTCATCACCACGTCACCACATCACCACGTCACCACCTCACCACGTCATCACCACGTCACCACATCACCACGTCATCACCACGTCACCACGTCAGCACCACATCATCACCACGTCATCGCCACGTCATCACCACGTCACCACGTCATCACCACATCATCACCACGTCATCACCACATCACCACGTCATCACTATGTCATCACCACGTCTGTGTGCAGTCATCACCATGTCATCACCACATCATCACCACGTCTGTGTGCAGTCATCACCACGTCATCACTGCGTCTGTGTGCAGTCATCACCACGTCATCACCACGTCATCACCACGTCATCACCGCATCACCACGTCATCACCACGTCACCACGTCATCACCACATCACCACGTCACCACGTCATCACCACATCACCACGTCATCACCACATCACCACGTCATCACCACATCACCACGTCATCACCACGTCTGTGTGCAGTCATCACCACGTCATCACCACGTCATCACCAAGTCACCACGTCATCACCACGCCATCACCACATCACCACGTCATCACCACGTCACCACCTCACCACGTCATCACCGCGTCACCACATCACCACGTCACCACGTCACCACGTCAGCACCACATCATCACCACGTCATCACCACGTCATCACCACATCATCACCACATCACCACGTCACCATGTCATCACCACGTCACCACGTCATCACCACATCACCACGTCATCACCACATCACCACGTCACCACGTCATCACCACTTCACCACGTCATCACCACATCACCACGTCACCACGTCATCACCACGTCATCACCACATCACCACGTCATCACCACGTCTGTGTGCAGTCATCACCACATCACCACGTCATCACCACGTCATCACCACGTCATCACCATGTCACCACGTCATCACCACATCACCACGCCATCACCACATCATCACCACGTCACCACCTCACCACGTCATCACCACGTCACCACATCACCACGTCATCACCACGTCACCACGTCAGCACCACATCATCACCACGTCATCGCCACGTCATCACCACGTCACCACGTCATCACCACATCATCACCACGTCATCACCACATCACCACGTCATCACTATGTCATCACCACGTCTGTGTGCAGTCATCACCATGTCATCACCACGTCATCACCACGTCTGTGTGCAGTCATCACCACGTCATCACCGCGTCTGTGTGCAGTCATCACCACGTCATCACCACGTCATCACCACATCACCACGTCATCACCACGTCACCACGTCATCACCACATCACCACGTCATCACCACATCACCACGTCACCACGTCATCACCACGTCACCACGTCATCACCACATCACCACGTCATCACTACGTCATCACCACATCACCACATCACCACGTCATCACCACGTCTGTGTGCAGTCATCACCACATCACCACGTCATCACCACGTCATCACCACGTCACCACGTCATCACCACGTCATCACCACACCATCACCACGCCATCACCACGCCATCACCACGTCACCACCTCACCACGTCATCACCACGTCACCACATCACCACGTCATCACCACGTCACCACATCACCACGTCATCACCACGTCACCACCTCACCACGTCATCACCACGTCACCACATCACCACGTCATCACCACGTCACCACGTCAGCACCACATCATCACCACGTCATCGCCACGTCACCACGTCATCACCACGTCATCACCACGTCACCACATCACCACGTCATCACCACGTCACCACCTCACCACGTCATCACCACGTCACCAGTCATCACCACATCACCACGTCATCACCACTTCATCACCACGTCATCACCACGTCACCACGTCATCACCACGTCACCACATCACCACGTCATCACCACGTCACCACCTCACCACGTCATCACCACGTCACCACGTCATCACCACGTCACCACGTCAGCACCACATCATCACCACGTCATCGCCACGTCATCACCACGTCACCACGTCATCACCACATCATCACCACGTCATCACCACATCACCATGTCATCACCACATCATCACCACGTCATCACCACATCATCACCACGTCATCACCACGTCTGTGTGCAGTCATCACCACGTCATCACCGCGTCTGTGTGCAGTCATCACCACGTCATCACCACGTCATCACCACGTCTGTGTGCAGTCATCACCACGTCATCACCACGTCTGTGTGCAGTCATCACCACGTCATCACCACGTCATCACCACGTCTGTGTGCAGTCATCACCATGTCTGTGTGCAGTCATCACCACGTCATCACCACATCTGTGTGCAGTCATCACCACGTCACCACGTCACCACGTCATCACCACATCTGTGTGCAGTCATCACCACGTCTGTGTGCAGTCATCACCATGTCTGTGTGCAGTCATCACCACGTCATCACCACATCTGTGTGCAGTCATCACCACGTCACCACGTCATCACCACATCTGTGTGCAGTCATCACCACGTCTGTGTGCAGTCGTCACCACGTCACCACGTCATCACCACGTCTGTGTGCAGCCATCAACACGTCTGTGTGCAGCCATCAACACGTCTGTGTGCAGTCATCACCACGTCATCAACACGTCATCACCAAGTCTCTGTGCAGCCATCAACACGTCTGTGTGCAGCCATCAACACGTCTGTGTGCAGTCATCAACCCGTCTGTGTGCAGTCATCACCACGTCATCAACACGTCTGTGTGCAGCCATCCACACGTCTGTGTGCAGTCATCACCACGTCATCAACATGTCTGTGTGCAGCCATCAACACATCATTACCATGTCTGTGTGCAGTCATCACCACATCTCCACGTCTGTGTGCAGTCATCACCACGTCATTACCATGTCTGTGTGCAGTCATCACCACGTGTGTGTGCAGTCATCACCACGTCTGTGTGCAGTCATCACCACGTCATTACCATGTCTGTGTGCAGTCATCACCACGTCTGTGTACAGTCATCACCACGTCTGTGTGCAGTCATCACCACGTCTGTGTGCAGTCATCACCACGTCTGTGTGCAGTCATCACCACGTCTGTGTGCAGTCATCACCACGTCTGTGTGCAGTCATCACCACATCTGTGTGCAGTCATCACCACGTCTGTGTGCAGTCATCACCACATCTCCACGTCTGTGTGCAGTCATCACCACGTCATTACCATGTCTGTGTGCAGTCATCACCACGTGTGTGTGCAGTTATCACCACGTCTGTGTGCAGTCATCACCACGTCATTACCATGTCTGTGTACAGTCATCACCACGTCTGTGTACAGTCATCACCACGTCTGTGTGCAGTCATCACCACGTCTGTGTGCAGTCATCACCACGTCTGTGTGCAGTCATCACCACGTCTGTGTGCAGTCATCACCACGTCTGTGTGCAGTCATCACCACATCTGTGTGCAGTCATCACCACGTCTGTGTGCAGTCATCACCACGTCTGTGTGCAGTCATCACCATGTCTGTGTGTTCCCTCTTATCGGCTCAGGGTCTGATAAGAGAGAGAGGAAAAACCCAGGATGAAAGCCAGACAGCCATAGGGGAGCAAGGTTTTCCTGTTTCCAGCTACTTGGTCTACAAGCTTTATGGAACACAAAGGTATTGTTCTCAGACACTTAAGGAAGCTGCATTTGTGATTTTGTGAGGCCATCTTTCCTTGGCTGAAGCAGGGCCCTGGGTAGAGGTAGAGCACCTGAGCAGTTTTACTGGTGTTTTATGTTTTATGATTAGGAGCTTGTGCTAGGGAATAGAGGTAGAGAGAGAGCTCTCAGTCTTGTGAAATGATTTGCATGGGACGGAGGGCACACACAAGACGTCCTTTCAAGCTCGCTGCATCAAAGGAGTGTGGAACATTTGAAACTTGCCTTTGAGTAAAGTTGATAGACCCAGAACCACTCTGTTTGAATATTTTAGGGACCAATGAAAACAATTGCAATTCAACTTAAAAGTGATGTGGTGCAAGACCACAGAATAAAACTCCCTCAAAATAAATGATGTGTTTAACCTTTTACTGTAGTGAGCTAAATCAGGGTCACACAGAGTGTTTCTAGGTAGTCGTAAACAAATCTACTTTGAAACACAAGTATACACTGTGACTCACACACATGGTTATAGCTATGTAAGAATGCTGTTCACTGAATATAGCTCAGTATTCAACACCATAGTACCCTCCAAGCTCATCATCAAGCTGGAGGCCCTGGGTCTCAACCCTGCCCTGTGCAATTGGGTCCAGGACTTTCTGACGGGCCGCCCCCCCAGGTGGTGAAGGTAGGAAACAACATTTCCACTTTGCTGACACTCAACACTGGGGCCCCACAATGGTGCGTTCTCAGTCCCCTCCTGTACTCCCTGTTCACCCACCTCCCTGTTCACCCACCTCCCTGTTCACCCAACTCAATCATCAAATTTGCAGACGGCACAACATTAGTGGGCTTGATTACCAACAACGACGAGACAGCCTACAGGGAGGAGGTGAGGGCACTTGGAGTGTGGTGTCAGGAAAACAACCTCTCACTCAACGTCAACAAAACAAAGGAGATGATTGTGGACTTCAGGAAACAGCAGAGGGAGCATCTCTCTATCCACATGGAAGGGACAGCAGTGGAGAAGGTGGAAAGTTTTAAGTTCCTCGGCGTACACATCACAGACAAACTGAAACTTGGCTTGTCACACAAAACCCTGACAAACTTTTACAGGTGCACAATCTAGAGCGTCCTGTCGGACTGTATCATAGCCTGGTACGGCAACTGCTCCGCCCACAACCGTAAGTCTCTCCAGAGGGTAGTGAGGTCTGCACAACACATCACCGGGGGCACACTGCCTGCCCTCCAGGACACCTACACCACCCATGTCACAGGAAGGCCATAAAGATCATCAAGGACAACAACCACCCGAGCCACTGCCTGTTCACACCGCTACCATCCAGAAGACGAGGTCAGTACAGGTGCATCAAAGCTGGGACTGAGAGACTGAAAACAGCTTCTATCTCAAGGCCATCAGACTGCTAAACAGCCATCTCTAACTCAGAGAGGCTGCTGCCTACATTCAGAGCAAATCTCACCCACCCCTTTAGATTTGTGTGTATTAGGTAGTTGTTGGGAAATTGTTAGATACTTGTTAGATATTACTGCACTGTCGGAACTAGAAGCACAACCACAACCATGTGACCATTAACATCTGCTAACCATGTGACCATTAACATCTGCTAACCATGTGACCATTAACATCTGCTAACCATGTGACCATTAACATCTGCTAACCATGTGACCATTAACATCTGCTAACCATGTGACCATTAACATCTGCTAACCATGTGACCATTAACATCTGCTAACCATGTGACCATTAACATCTGCTAACCATGTGACCATTAACATCTGCTAACCATGTGACCATTAACATCTGCTAACCATGTGACCATTAACATCTGCTAACCATGTGACCATTAACATCTGCTAACCATGTGACCATTAACATCTGCTAACCATGTGACCATTAACATCTGCTAACCATGTGACCATTAACATCTGCTAACCATGTGACCATTAACATCTGCTAACCATGTGACCATTAACATCTGCTAACCATGTGACCATTAACATCTGCTAACCATGTGACCATTAACATCTGCTAACCATGTGACCATTAACATCTGCTAACCATGTGACCATTAACATCTGCTAACCATGTGACCATTAACATCTGCTAACCATGTGACCATTAACATCTGCTAACCATGTGACCATTAACATCTGCTAACCATGTGACCATTAACATCTGCTAACCATGTGACCATTAACATCTGCTAACCATGTGACCATTAACATCTGCTAACCATGTGACCATTAACATCTGCTAACCATGTGACCATTAACATCTGCTAACCATGTGACCATTAACATCTGCTAACCATGTGACCATTAACATCTGCTAACCATGTGACCATTAACATCTGCTAACCATGTGTATGTGACCAATAACATGTGATTTGATTTGATTATGGGCTTAAAAAAGAAGACACCTGTACCATGTCAGGTATAGACTTGAAATGTATTACATTATGAGCCCAAATAAATGCTTCACAGAGTTCAAGTAACAGACACATCTCAACATCAACTGTTCAGAGGAGACTGTGTGAATCCGGCATTCATGGTCGAATTGCTGCAAAGAAACCACTACTAAAGGACAACAATAAGAAGAATAGACTTGGTTGGGCCAAGAAACACGAGCTATGGACATTAGACAGGTGGAAATTTGTCCTTTGGTCTGGAGTCCAAATTTGAGACTTTTCACTCCAACCGTTGTGTCTTTGTGAGACACAATGTGGGTGAACGATGATCTCTGCATTTGTATTTCCCACCATAAAGCATGTAGGAGGGGGTGTTATGTTGTGGGGGTGCCTTGCTGGTGACACTGTCTGTGGTTTGTTTACACCCTGACTACACCTCTCGCATAGCGTGTGCGAGCGTTGCAAAATAAATGTAGAAATCTATATTATTCAATTATTGCACCCACACTGCTCGCGCGCATCAACGAGTGCCTGTGTTACCAAGGGCTAAAATAGAAGTCAGTTCTATTTGTGACGCAGATCGCGCTGCAAGTCCTGCCTCTCCCATCTCCTCATTGGTTTATAGAAGCAGGTACCCACGCGAAAGACGAACTGTGTTGTCGGCCGTGGTGGTGATACTATGAAAGATTAGATGCCAATCACCATATAAGTTCAAAGAAGAAAAAGCCTGGAAGGAGGAGAGATGACTAGAAATGATTCGGTAGACCGTTTAATATGTGTATTAATTACCGGAGTAGAGGACCTTGTGCATTTCAGGTAAAATAATAATTCAATGTTTATATCCCAAAACAAATTAGCTAGCAACAGCAAGCTAGCTACATAGGATAATTTAGCTAGCAAGTGCAAGCTAGCTAGCTAAATTTTCATAAATGTTTAATGCTTTTCGACCTGTCCCCAAATTAATGTCAATGGTTCAGAATTTGTTTTGATATTTTAACCTGCGTCATCCCCGCGTTTGTGTGGGGGGACAAAATAAATGTATGCACGATGGCACATGCGCACAGCCGGTTTGGCTTCCATGTTAGAATTCATGCTTAACCAGCATGGCTACCACAGCATTCTGCAGCGATACGCCATCCCATCTGGTTTGGGCTTAGTGGTATTATAATTTGTTTTTCAACAGGACAGTGACCCAACACACCTCCAGGCTGTGTAAGGGCTATTTGACAAAGAAGGAGAGTGATGGAGTGCTGCATCAGATGACCTAGCCTCCACAATCCCCCGACCTCAACCCAATTGAGATGGTTTGGGATGAGTTGGACCTTTTAATGAAGGAAAAGCACCCAACAAGTGTTCAGCATATGTGGGAACTCCTTCAAGACTGTTGGAAAAGTGATTCTACACCTGCAT
Organism: Oncorhynchus kisutch; assembly: GCF_002021735.2. Taxonomy (NCBI): domain Eukaryota; kingdom Metazoa; phylum Chordata; class Actinopteri; order Salmoniformes; family Salmonidae; genus Oncorhynchus; species Oncorhynchus kisutch. Next base: position 38,869,572 of record NC_034199.2, read on the forward strand.
TGCTTGCTGTTTGGGGTTTTAGGCTGGGTTTCTGTACAGCACTTTGATATATCAGCTGATGTAAGAAGGGCTATATAAATAAATGTGATTTGATTTGATGAAAAGCATTCCAGGTGAAGCTGGTTGAGAGAATGCCAAGAGTGTGCAAGCTGTCATCAAGGCAAGGAGTGGCTATTTGAGGAATCTAAAATCTAAAATATATTTTGATTTGTTCAACACTGTTTTGGTTACTACATAATTCCATATGTGTTATTTCATAATTTTGATGTCTTCACTAGTATTCTAAAATGTAGAAAAATAAAATAAAAAACAACTCTAGAATGAGTAGGTGTTCTAAAACCCTTGACCAGTAGTGTAAATAAATTATGAAATTATGAAAAATATGAATAACATTCCACCTATGAGGCCAAATGGGACGCTTTGTACATTGACAGCAGGAAAGGGCTACATTCAGGTCAAATATGTTTACACAGACACTTTTGATTCTGTATGGAATTGCAGATTAAAAGTAGGTGAAGAGGAAGATTGCACCTGATGTTATCCAGGAGGAAACACAGGAGGGAAGGATGGAGGGGGGAGGACAGAGAGAGAGGGGGGAGGACAGAGAGGGGGGGAGGACAGAGAGAGAGGGGGGAGGACAGAGAGGGGGGGAGGACAGAGCGAGAGGGGGGAGGACAGAGAGAGAGGGGGGAGGACAGAGAGGGGGGGGGGACAAAGAGGGGGGAGGACAGAGAGAGAGGGGGGAGGACAAAGAGGGGGGAGGACAGAGAGGGGGGGAGGACAGAGAGAGGGGGGAGGACAGAGAGAGAGGGGGGAGGACAGAGAGGGGGGAGGACAGAGAGAGAGGGGGGAGGACAGAGAGAGAGGGGGGAGGACAGAGAGGGGGGAGGACAGAAAGAGAGGGGTGAGGACAGAGAGAGAGGGGGAGGGGGAGGACAGAGAGGGAGGGAGGACAGAGAGAGAGGGGGGAGGACAGAGAGGGGGGGAGGACAGAGAGAGAGGGGGGAGGACAGAGAGAGAGGGGGGGAGGACAGAGAGGGGGGAGGACAGAAAGAGAGGGGTGAGGACAGAGAGAGAGGGGGAGGACAGAGAGGGAGGGGGGAGGACAGAGAGAGAGGGGGGGACAGAGAGGGGGGAGGACAGAAAGAGAGGGGTGAGGACAGAGAGAGAGGGGGAGGACAGAGAGGGAGGGAGGACAGAGAGAGAGGGGGGAGGACAGAGAGGGGGGGAGGACAGAGAGAGGGGGGAGGACAGAGAGAGAGGGGGGAGGACAGAGAGAGAGGGGGGAGGACAGAGAGAGGGTGGGGAGGACAGAGGAAGGCTGATTCCGGTAAACAGTGAGTCTGAATTGATGTTCAGTGAGATGGAAGAGAAAAGAAACAAGATAAGCCCCTCGGTTCCTCCTCACATCTCTGTATGTTTACACTGAATTATTGAAGGCCTAAAGTACAGCCAGCTGCCTGATAACAGCAGCCAAAGCACATGAATGTGGACCACAAAGAGATAACCATGTGAGCACCACTACTGCCTATTTGAAACTCATTGATAGCGCTATAGTGCTCGTCAGCAATATCCCAAAGTGGCAATATAATGGAGTGTGTTGATGATAATGTTGCGATGTACATGATTAGATTTTAATCCGAAGAAGATGTTGTTTTGGAATGAGGTGCTTGAGGGCTTCTCTGTTTGCTAAGAGGATTGTGATAACAATACGTGTGGGTTGTGAGTAGCTTGTACTGTGTACTGGGAGAGAGAATGGAGAGGGTTGAACTGCCTTTCACCCTGAAGATTCTTTAACTTTCAATATTGATATATTCGCTTCGTGGAGCCTTTGGTCATATCTCATCACTGACTTTTAATAAAATACATTTCCTTATTGTTGTTGTTGATGTGGTATCATTAAACCACAAAAGAGTATGGGCTTGAACATAACCAAGACTAGCCTGACGACTCACACTAAATTGTTCCGCTGCTCTGTCGTTCACAACATACTTTCATCTGAGACTTCCATCACTGCAGTCGTCTGTGGCGACGATGGGTGTTGTACAAAACAAAGTCCTCAGCAATTGGATCGTCTCTAACCAATCAGAGTATCAAAGCCAATGATCGATGTCAAAAAGCTGCTTTACCCACCTGCCCTGGGTCTGGTCCAACCCATCGGTTTCTGGACCAATCAGACAGCCCCTGAAAGTGTTTGATTCGGTGAAGGGTCGGGAGGGTCGGGAGGTACTCAGAACCAGACTTATTGCGGAGAAGAAACTAACGTCCGTGGATGTGGCATGGCGTTTGGCCGGAACAAGGATTCTTGGTAACTAGGCAACAACCAAGACAGTGGCATTGACAAAATGTTGCAACCATTCCAGCTAGTGCTCTGTCTTCTACCTTACACTGCAGAGGGCAGGGGCAGAGTGGAGCTATAGTCCATCCCTAGCTTGGTGTGGGAAGCCGGTTCATTCTTTCCAGCCAGTGTCCAGTGATCCTCCACAGCCCACATCCCAAATCCAGGTCATTTCCACTCCAGCAGGGTAGGAAAGGAAAGATTTAGCTCAGCTGGTGTGGTAAAAAGGTTCCTCAAGGGAAAAGGCAGGAAGCATATGTGGGAGAGGGTGCAGGATGTGTGCATTTCCTAACCTCCTGCCAAATGTATGACCATATTAGAGACACATATTTCCTTCAGATTACACAGACCCACAAAGAATTTGAAAACAAACCCAATTTTGATAAACTCTCATATCTACTGTGTGAAATTCCACAGTGTGCCATCACAGCAGTCAGATTTGTGACCTGTTGCCACAAGAAAAGGTCAACCAGTGAAGAACAAACACCATTGTAAATACAACCCATATTTATGTTTATTTATTTTCCCTTTTGTACTTTAACTATTTGCACATAATATGACATTTGAAAAATATTTATTTTTTTGGAACTTTTGTGAGTATAATGTTTAATGTAGATTTTAATTTATTTCACTTTTGTTTATCATCTACTTCACTTGCTTTGGCAATGTTATCATATGTTTCCCATGCCAATAAAGCCCTTAAATTGAATTGAATTGGAAGGGAGGGAGGGAGAGGGAATGAGGGGAGGAGGGTGTGTGTGTGTGGGGGGGGGGGATATCGTTAGAGAGGGGGAATAGAGAGAAATGAGGTAGAGAGAGTAGAAACACAGATATGGGTAGAGATAGCCAGGCAGAGTGTGCCTGAGTGTGTGTATTTGACCCTTTGACCCTTTGAGTACCTGTAGGAGATAAGGTACAGGGAGCACTGTGTCCATCCATGTAGATAACCACTGTGCTGTAATTGCCTCATTTATCTCTTTGTGTTAGATCGGATTTACACAGGGAACTTTTCTCCTATGCTCTCCGGCTTAGCGTGACCTTTCACTGACCCTTGGTCCTCTGGAGTTCTGACCTCTGACCCCTGGTTAAGCAGGCCAGTCTTTAGAGCGAACAGACCTCTATATCCTCCAGAGACAGAGTGTAATACCCTTTCCACACTATCTAGCCCCACGATGCCATACCATGTTGTGTGTTTCTACACTACTCTTTCCAGCATTAACTTTACACTACAATGTCCATCATTTCCAGCCCTAACTTTACACTACAATGTTCATCATTTCCAGCCCTAACTTTACACTACAATGTCCATCATCTCCAGCCCTAACTTTACACTACAATGTTCATCATTTCCAGCCCTAACTTTACACTACAATTTTCATCATTTCCAGCCCTAACTTTACACTACAATGTTCATCATTTCCAGCCCTAACTTTACACTACAATGTTCATCATTTCCAGCCCTAACTTTACACTACAATGTCCATCATTTCCAGCCCTAACTTTACACTACAATGTCCATCATTTCCAGCCCTAACTTTACACTACAATGTCCATCATTTCCAGCCCTAACTTTACACTACAATGTTCATCATTTCCAGCCCTAACTTTACACTACAATGTCCATCATTTCCAGCCCTAAGTTTACACTACAATTTTCATCATTTCCAGCCCTAACTTTACACTACAATGTTCATCATTTCCAGCCCTAACTTTACACTACAATGTTCATCATTTCCAGCCCTAACTTTACACTACAATGTCCATCATTTCCAGCCCTAACTTTACACTACAATGTCCATCATTTCCAGCCCTAACTTTACACTACAATGTCCATCATTTCCAGCCCTAACTTTACACTACAATGTTCATCATTTCCAGCCCTAACTTTACACTACAATGTCCATCATTTCCAGCCCTAAGTTTACACAAACCGCGCTTTATAATATACTGTGATATGCCATAACAGAATGAGCTGCTACAGAGCAGTATATAAGCAGAGGAAAGGAATCACAGCCTTACCCGGCGATACAGCCACTGTGGATTGTAAGCATCCCTTTGTAAATAGCTGTGTGTGTGTGTTTTCTTCATTGGGGTTGTCTGTTTGTGTGTTCAACATTTTGTATTTGTGTATGCAGCATGATTGTACATACGATATGTGTTTATAGGTTTGCATGAGCTGTTCTATGCATGTATGAGAGTGTGCCTGTGGTTGTTGTTGTGGATGATGATTTTTAAATGGTTTAATTTGACCTTTATTTAACTAGGCAAGTCAGTTAAGAACAAATTCTTATTTTCAATGACGGCCTAGGAACAGTGGGTTAACTGCCTTGTTCAGGGGCAGAACAACAGATTTGTACCTTGTCAGCTCGGGGATTTGAACTTGCAGCCCTTCGGTTACTAGTCCAACGCTCTAACCACTAGGCTACCCTGCCACCCCAGATGTGGATGAGGATGTGGTTGTGGATGAGGATGTGGTTGTGGATGAGGATGAGGATGTGGATGAGGATGTGGTTGTGGATGAGGATGAGGATGTGGTTGTGGTTGTGGATGAGGATGTGGATGAGGATGTGGTTGTGGATGTGGGTGAGGATGTGGATGTGGATGAGGATAAGGATGCGGATGAGGATAAGGATGTGGATGTGGATGTGGATGTGCATGCACAGCTGTGTAAACGACCAGATGGTTAAATATTTACGAGGCAGTGTTCTCCTGGCAGTAGTGGGATCAGGACCTTACATCCTGACATTCTTAGCAGGACCTTGGGATGTCACAGTGAAAAGAATGGGGGGCTGTGTGTGTGCGTGCGTGCGTGCGTGCGTGCGTGTGTGTGTGTGTGTGTGTATGCGTGCTTGTGTGCAACTGAGTGTGAGGAATCCATGGCTTGAATCAGAGATTGTTTATTGTCATTCTGAAACATCAATATTTTGAGTGAGAAATGTGCGCCCTTATCTACTATAATGTTCCTGGACTTTCTGTTGGAATTTATGCGCGTTTTGGTTGATTTGCTGTCCTGTCACCTCTAGAATGTGAAAGGGACTGGAGCAGGAGCACACAACAGTACAGTACAGCTAAAAAATGGTATGCCAACTGTATTTTAGAAAAATTCCGTTCTGGTTTTAGTGCCCACCACATCACAGAGACAGACTTAGTTAAAGTGGTACATTATCTTAGAGCCAACACAACAAACAGCTCTCTGTCCTTGTACTCTTAGATTTAAGTGTTACATGTGATAAATACAATTTTAAATTTGATTTGATTTGATGTCCTTATGGACAGACTGGAGAGGTGAGTTGGCCTCTACGGTCCAATTCTAAATTAGTTTAGGACATATTGAACCGGTCAATCATTTTTTGTCAGCCTTGGTGAACATAACTCAGAGAAAATACATATCACATGTGGAGTTCCACGAGTTTCGATTTAGGGTCTGGTACTCTTCAGTTTGTATATGTTACTCCTTGGTAGCGTTATCAGAAAGCCCAGCATTGATTTTCACTGCTACGCAGACAATACACAACTTTACATTTCTGTGTCACCAGACAATTTTAGCTCCACGGATAAACTATTACACTGAATTAGTGATTTAAACACTTGGATGGCTCACAATTTGCTCCAGCTAAATCAAGACAAGACCGAGGTACTTATTGTTGGAGCCAAAGCACAGAGCGAGAATCTGGCCGCACATTTTAATTCCCGGGCAATAAAGATAAAACACCAGGTAAAAAAATGAGGTGTTATTTTAGATTCTGAGCTAAATTTCAAATCACATAATAGGAATGTGATCAAAATAGCTTTTTACCACCTGAGAAACATTGCCAAGGTGAGGCCGTTTCTCTCTCAGGCTGATACAGAGAGACTCATCCATGCTTTTATTACAAGCAGGATTGACTACTGTCATGCTCTCCTGTCTGGTCTACCCAAGAAAGCCATTGGTCAACTGCAAAACATACAGAATGCCTCAGCGTGGGTACTGACCAAGACCAGACGGAGAGCACACATTACACCGGTTTTAAGGTTTCTGCACTGGCTGGCTGTGAGCTTTAGAATACGTTTTAAGATTCTTCTATTGTTTTTTTAGTTTTTTTTAATCTCAATCCACAATTGTGCACCCCAATATATTTCAGACATGCTTTTTAGTTTTGTACCCAGTAGGTCCCTCAGGTCTTCTGGTACTGGCATTTAACTATCCCAAAGTCTAGGACCAAGAGGCATGGAGAGGCAGCCTTTTAACTATCCCAAAGTCTTGGACCAAGAGGCATGGAGAGGCAGCCTTTTAACTATCCCAAAGTCTAGGACCAAGAGGCATGGAGAGGCAGCCTTTTAACTATCCCAAAGTCTAGGACCAAGAGGCATGGAGAGGCAGCCTTTTAACTATCCATTTTAACTATCCCAAAGTCTTGGACCAAGAGGCATGGAGAGGCAGCCTTTTAACTATCCCAAAGTCTTGGACCAAGAGGCATGGAGAGGCAGCCTTTTAACTATCCCAAAGTCTTGGACCAAGAGGCATGGAGAGGCAGCCTTTTAAATATCCCAAAGTCTTGGACCAAGAGGCATGGAGAGGCAGCCTTTTAACTATCCCAAAGTCTTGGACCAAGAGGCATGGAGAGGCAGCCTTTTAATTATCCCAAAGTCTTGGACCAAGAGACATGGAGAGGCAGCCTTTTAACTATCCCAAAGTCTAGGACCAGTTATTAGTTATTATGCCCCCAGCATCTGGAATAGGCTGCCAGAGAACCTGAAGGGGGCTGAAACTGTGGACATATTTAAAAGTGATCTTAAAACATACCTTTTTAGCTTTGCTTTTCCGTAGGGGGCTTTTTATTTGTTCAGTTTTTATTGTTATTCTTTAGTTTCTTATCATCTTATGTTTGTTGTGCTATAAATATTTCCCCCCAGTAAAGCACATTGTGTTGCATGACATGTCTGACATGCTGTATAAGTAAAGCTTGATTGGGGTGGCAGGTAGCTTAGCGGTTAAGAGTGTTGGGACGGTAACTGAAACATTGCTGGTTTGAATCCCTGAACCGACTAGGTGAAAAATCTGTTGAGCACTTCAGGCACTTAACCCTAATTGCTCCTGTAAGTCTCTCTGGATAAGAGTTTCTATTAAATGACTGAACTGTAAAAGGAGAGAACAGGGGAAGTGAAGTTTAGGATGTAGTTTCCCTTTTATTCATTCCCAACTATTGATTGTCATGGGGAATGGGAGTCGAGAACAGCAGGCATCCTCCTCAGTAGAAGGTAATGGGATGTGGAGTGTTGTTGGAGCAAACAGTAATTCAAATTAAACATTTACAATAATTTCTTGTTGCCAGCCTTTACTATCTCTATTCCCTTTAATACCTCTATTCCCTTTAATACCTCTATTCCCTTTAATACCTCTATTCCCTTTACTATCTCTATTCCCTTTAATACCTCTATTCCCTTTACTATCTCTATTCCCTTTAATACCTCTATTCCCTTTACTACCTCTATTCCCTTTACTACCTCTATTCCCTTTACTACCTCTATTCTCTTTACTACCTCTATTCCCTTTAATACCTCTATTCCCTTTAATACCTCTATTCCCTTTAATACCTCTATTCCCTTTAATACCTCTATTCTCTTTACTACCTCTATTCCCTTTAATACCTCTATTCCATTTACTACCTCTATTCCATTTAATACCTCTATTCCCTTTAATACCTCTATTCCATTTACTACCTCTATTCCATTTAATACCTCTATTCCCTTTACTACCTCTATTCCCTTTAATACCTCTATTCTCTTTACTACCTCTATTCCCTTTAATACCTCTATTCCCTTTAATACCTCTATTCCATTTACTACCTCTATTCCATTTAATACCTCTATTCCCTTAAATACCTCTATTCCATTTACTATCTCTATTCCCTTTAATACCTCTATTCTCTTTAATACCTCTATTCCCTTTAATACCTCTATTCCCTTTAATACCTCTATTCCATTTACTACCTCTATTCCATTTAATACCTCTATTCCCTTTAATACCTCTATTCCATTTACTACCTCTATTCCATTTAATACCTCTATTCCCTTTACTACCTCTATTCCCTTTAATACCTCTATTCTCTTTACTACCTCTATTCCCTTTAATACCTCTATTCCCTTTAATACATCTATTCCATTTACTACCTCTATTCCATTTAATACCTCTATTCCCTTAAATACCTCTATTCCATTTACTATCTCTATTCCCTTTAATACCTCTATTCCATTTACTACCTCTACTCCATTTAATACCTCTATTCTCTTTACTACCTCTATTCCCTTTAATACCTCTATTCCCTTTAATACCTCTATTCTCTTTACTACCTCTATTCCCTTTAATACCTCTATTCCATTTACTACCTCTATTCCCTTTAATACCTCTATTCCATTTACTACCTCTATTCCATTTAATACCTCTATTTCCTTTACTATCTCTATTCCCTTTAATACCTCTATTTCCTTTACTATCTCTATTCCCTTTAATACCTCTATTCCCTTTAATACCTCTATTCCATTTACTACCTCTATTCCCTTTAATACCTCTATTCCCTTTAATACCTCTATTCCCTTTAATACCTCTATTCCCTTTAATACCTCTATTCCCTTTAATATCTCTAATCTACCTATACTACCTCTATTCCTTTTAATAAATCTATTCCCTTTACTATCTCTATTCCCTTTACTACCTTTATTCCCTTTAATACCTCTATTCCCCCTTTCCCAGAGATGAGATGGAATTTGTGCGGACCTCATATATTCTGTGGTATCTCATGGGGAATTCTCAGACTCCCAGCTTCCCTGTTTTATTTCCATGATTTTGTGGATGTAGTCCTGTGGGAGGAGGGCCTGGAAATGTTAACACCTCCAGCAGCTGATGCAGATAACTCTGGAAGCTGTATACACACACACACACACACACACACACACACACACACACACACACACACACACACACACACACACACACACACACACACACACACACACACACACACACACACACACACACACACACACACACACACACACCAAGTCAGTGTAATACAGAAAGGCCTGAGAGTTATGAATTATCTCCTTCTACCATCTTGCTTAATTAAATTACCTGCTTTTTTAATCAGCCATTCGCTGCAGGGTTTAGGCATATTAAAACAATAACCACATCTGTGTTGTAATTTCACTTTAATCAACACAGTAATTGTATTAATTATTGCGCTGTAAAAAAGTGCACAGCAAACACATTTCAGTAACAAATTTAGCAGTGGTCCTCATCCTACTGTCAACCAGTCTATTGTTGTGTACAATATAGCCAGACAGGCCAGTTTTACAGGCCTGCCTAGTGGACACTACAGGCCTGCCTAGTGGACACTACAGGCCTGCCTAGTGGACACTACAGGCCTGCCTAGTGGACACTACAGGCCTGTAACTGGACAAGGAGGTATTGTGGGTCAGGGGTTACAGGAGAGAGTAGCTGGCATGGATCTCCAGAGGGATATCTGGGACTCTCCAGGCAGTTACTTCATCACATTTCTGTTTATTCCTGGTGGGAGAGATGATGAGTCAGTAGCTATGTGGTTTCAGTATTACAGTCACAACACAGCAGCTGTGTTTAGCAGCGCTATATAAGATTAGGTCCTGCTTATTCCCTTTGCTTTTCTCTCCCTGGAGCTAGACAAGCTTGGATTAGTGTGCTTGGAAATGTCACACCCGATAAGTGTTAACAATTCATTGTTTTGGTTTAGACTAAGCAGAATGCCAAGCAGCTCTAGCTCTCCTAAATGTAGATTTAAAGTTCAATATTTGCAGGATGTCTTCATATGCTGATATTTCCCCTCCATAGGCGAAGGGAAGATGCATCGGAAAATGATATATTTTTAATGACTGGCTGTAAAATAATGTCAAGTAGGCCGTAAGCATAAGCATCATCCGACAGACCATGTGGTCACGGCACTAAACAGGAAGACGGCGACATAGCTAGAATGTCGGAGATGTGAAAATGGGGCCTAGAGTGCGACCCAAATGGCCCCCTATTCCCTATATAGTGCACTACTTTTTACTAGGGCCCATAGACCCATTTGGGATGCAAGAGCTACTGTTGAAACCGCTGGCTTGATGACAGTGTCCATTTCAATTAGGGACATTAGCAATGACTTAGAAATCTGACAGCAAAATCTCCTCTCTCACCAAAGGACATTTATAGAATGTATACACTGCATAAGGTCCCTTTTCTTCTACATAATTGATCCCTAATTAGCCATTAGTTATTCCATTACCCCTTTTAATTTGTAAATCATGAGCGCGGGATGGGCTGGCTCTGTAAATGGCGGCTCAGGCTCAGTCATTGACGAGTTAGTAACTGCCCTAATTAAGGAATATGCAACTCGCACACTGAACCCCTGAGACTCTTCACATGGTGGTGGGACATAGATATTCCTGAGAATCTCTCACTCGTAATAGTAAACCCTGGGATTCCCACAAAGTGGGGGAAATGGTACAGTTCAATGGTTATGGCGTTCGCCTCGTTGCGCCTGCGCACGTTCGCTCCCTCTAACCGCTGAGCCTTATTTCTCAGTCCGCAATTATACCAGTCAGAATAACGGAATTGGTTTGAGCGCCGGTGCAAGGATTCATTGTTAGGCTGTGTTACTCACGGAGTCAGAGGGCTTTATAATGAGACTCCTCTCTCAGAGAACAGCTTGGACAAAGGTTAGGTGTTATACCGTATGGAAAGGAGCAGCGAGGTGTTTCTACACTACAGTATGTGTCTTGTCGATTGTTCATTGATGTCGGTTGTAAGCGGCTGCAGCAGAAACAGACGCCAGACAGAGACAGATTCTACCATTTATTACACATAGGACATTCTTAAATAAAAATGCTCCACTGAACAGCTCTTGCATAGATATCTTACAATACCAATTTAAAAAAGAATTATGAAACAGACCAGTAACAAAAATAAATTTTTCTTCTTCCTTAATAAAGAACATTACCATACTAACATCATATAATACAAATAATAATATTTTTAACACTTTGTACAGAAAAAAAATGTAAACCAGGAAATAAAGAACCCAAGAGAAAACCAAAAAGTAATTGACCATGACAGGAGCAAGCGGAAGGAAAGTGGAGGGGGGAGTGAGGGAGGGGTGGTGGGAGAGGTGGAGGAATGGAGGGATGGAGGGAGAGACACAGAGAGAAAGAAGGAGGGGTAAGGAGGGAGAGAGGGAGGGGTGAGGAGTGGAGGCTGATGAGTCTGGAAGGAAGGAGAGGTGATGGTGTTGTTGGCATTAGGGAGGGAGGGAGGGAGGGAGAGGTGGAGGAGTGGAGGCTGAGAAGTCTGGCAGAAAGGAGAGGTGATGGTGTTGTTGGCATTATGGAGGGAGGGAGTCTGGTAGGAAGGAGAGGTGATGGTGTTGTTGGCATTATGGAGGGATGGAGAGGAGCCTGGTAGGAAAGGGAGATGATGGTGTTGTTGGCATTATGGAGGGATGGAGGGAGTGGTGGAGGAGTCTGGTAGGAAGGAGAGGTGATGGCGCTGCTGGCGTTATGGAGTGAGGGATGGATGCAGAGCAGAGGTGGAGGAGTCTGGTAGGAAGGAGAGGTGATGGTGTTGTTGGGATTATGGAGGGAGGGAGTCTGTTAGGAAGGAGAGGTGATGGTGTTGTTGGCATTATGGAGGGAGGGAGTCTGGTAGGAAGGAGAGGTGATGGTGTTATTGGCATTATGGAGGGATGGAGAGGAGCCTGGTAGGAAAGGGAGATGATGGTGTTGTTGGCATTATGGAGGGATGGAGGGAGTGGTGGAGGAGTCTGGTAGGAAGGAGAGGTGATGGCGCTGCTGGCGTTATGGAGTAAGGGATGGATGCAGAGCAGAGGTGGAGGAGTCTGGTAGGAAGGAGAGGTGATGGTGTTGTTGGGATTATGGAGGGAGGGAGTCTGGTAGGAAGGAGAGGTGATGGTGTTGTTGGCATTATGGAGGGAGGGAGTCTGGTAGGAAGGAGAGGTGATGGTGTTGTTGGCATTATGGAGGGAGGGAGTCTGGTAGGAAGGAGAGGTGATGGTGTTGTTGGCATTATGGAGGGATGGAGAGGAGCCTGGTAGGAAAGGGAGATGATGGTGTTGTTGGCATTATGGAGGGATGGAGGGAGTGGTGGAGGAGTCTGGTAGGAAGGAGAGGTGATGGCGCTGCTGGTGTTATGGAGTGAGGGATGGATGCAGAGCAGAGGTGGAGGAGTCTGGTAGGAAGGAGAGGTGATGGTGTTGTTGGGATTATGGAGGGAGTGAGGAGTCTGGTAGGAAGGAGAGGTGATGGTGTTGTTGGTATTATGAAGGGAGGGAGGAGTCTGGTAGGAAGGAGAGGTGATGGTGTTGTTGGCATTATAGAGGGAGGGAGGAGTCTGGTAGGAAGGAGAGGTGATGGTGTTGTTGGAATTATGGAGGGAGGAGTCTGGAAGGAAGGAGAGGTGATGGTGTTGTTGGCATTATGGAGGGATGGAGGAGGGATGGAGGGAGTGGTGGAGGAGTCTGGTAGAAGGAGAGGTGATGGTGTTGTTGGCATTATGGAGGGAGGGAGGGATGGAGGGAGTGGTGGAGGAGTCTGGTAGAAAGGAGAGGTGATGGTGTTGTTGGGGTTATGGAGGGAGGGATGGATGCAGAGGTGGAGGAGTCTGGAAGGAAGGAGAGGTGATGGTGTTGTTGGGGTTATGGAGGGAGGGATGGATGCAGAGGTGGAGGAGTCTGGAAGGAAGGAGAGTTGATGGTGTTGTTGGGGTTATGGAGGGAGGGATGGATGCAAAGCAGAGGTGGAGGAGTCTGGTAGGAAGGAGAAGTGATGGTGTTGTTGGCGTTATGGAGTGAGGGAGGTAGGGAGGGATGGAGAAGTGGAGGAGTCTGGTAGGAAGGAGAAGTGATTGTGTTGTTGGCATTATGGGGCCCCTGCAGAAGGAATGAATGACAGAGAGGTGACAATAGGAAAGGTGTTCCACTGTCAGACTGACCAGGTGTAGAGGCTGGACTGGGACTAGACTACCACGTGGAGGCTCAGATGTACTGTTGACAGTCTGAGAAAAGCCTTGGGGTTTATCTCTGCTCTCAGACTGAGGTGTGTTGTTGGCTGGGTGGGTGGTCCCATAGAAATAGAATGACTTGACTTGAATAGGGATGTCCGTTCTAGTAATTGTATTTCTATTGCTGGCCCTTTGACTGAGTTGCACATCCTGGTGCTGTCTCTCTAACCACAACTCTCCACTTGACAGAGGGTGAAGAGAACTCTAGATTCTAGAATTGGGAATACAATAGAACTCTAGATTCTAGAATTGGGAATACAATAGAACTCTAGATTTTAGAATTGGGAATACAATAGAACTCTAGAGTACTCTGCACTAGATACTAGCAAGTCTGAGGGGACAAAACATCTCAGGGGGACTAAGTCCCACAGGGTCTATTCCTCTATCTATGTACTGTTCAGAGTATGATGCCTGGGCCCCAGAGTTGGAGTAGGATTGGGGTTGAAGGGAAAGTGGGGATGAGGTGGAGGGATACAGAAAGACACAGGGGGTGGGAGATTTGTCAATCCCTTATATACTGACACATTAAATATGGACAAACACAGCAGATACAGACTCACTCCCTGATGCAGGTGCACCCACAAGAACCATGAGTTCAGGAAGATAGTAGTCACCTGTTGAAAGTAGGACATCTCCTTCCTTTAAAAAGTAGACAGTAATGAACATGCCCAGTTGATATTGCCCATTTGATGACAGTGGAGGGTCCATAATATAGTAGTTACCCATCAGTTTGATTGGCTAATATCTAAAAAGAAACCATCTAATTGGTCTCCTCCCAATTGGTTCTTGTGGTTAAGTGTATCAGGAAGTGTCACAATATGTTAAGTGGATATTTGACATTTGAGTGTTCCAACAGACTAAACTAGCAGTAAGTAAATAGGTGCACTATGGAGTGTGCACAGTAAGTCAATGTAGTGAAATGGTTGGGAATCTAGAAGAACAGGAACAGTAAACGATTGTGTGAGATGTATGTATGTGTTTAAATGCTGAAGCACTGTTGCCTAGTAGTGAACAAAACCCCCCTTAAGTTTGTTGTTACCCTTTGTGAAGCCACTGAGTGGGATAACTATTACTAGATGTATCTACAAAGCTGCCAGAAGCCTCACCAAAGCGACCACCCTACCTCATGGGGACCGAACGTGTGAGGCTTCAAGTTTGGAGAACGCTTAAGGTAGGTAGGTGTATGACACCATCGCTCTCGGGATGGTTTTCCAAACGCTTAACCTAACATAGACTTGGTGTTCTACCTCAGACATGACCGTTTGAAATATTACACTCCACTGTACTAAGCTATGGGAAACTAAGTCTACATTAGAATTGGTAGGGTGCTAGTTAAGTCACCCTTGAATTGGGCACCCTAAAGAGACTACACAACCATATTTTACAACCATGAACGGACAATGAGTTCAGCCACACTGAATATCAAACAAGACTGCAATGCAGGAAGAAGTTGGGTCAGGGTTGGGGAGGGGGGACAATAATGGTGGAATTGTAGTGGACAGTAAAACAATTTAATTCTCTCTCTCTATTTTCATTCACAGCAATTCACTAAAATCTTTGGGTGGAAGCGTATAGGTGTGTATCCAGCATTCCTGCAGTTGATTGTGCATGGATCACTACTGTGGGGTTGTAGAGAGAGAGAGGGAGGGAGGGAGGGAGGGAGGGAGAGAGGGAGAGAGGGAGAGAGAGAGAGAGAGAGAGAGAGAGAGAGAGAGAGAGAGATTCATCAAAATATCATTTCAAATCGCTAATCCATGAGATAAAAAGCAGGGCTAATTTCATTATCATTTGGTTAATCCCGGGGGTAAACAATTTTTCTCTTAGTCAAAAAAATATCTCTTCAACTTCAATAACTTTCTGGCTTTACGATAAACTGCTGCTAATGTACTCTTGTTTTCTCTGTGGCAGATTGCCCACTGGGTTCGTAACAGTACTGTGGACCGTTGAAATGAAACCATTTTGGCTCATGGTCCCTTATGTTTTTTCCCCCTAGACCTCTGTTTCCCTGTGACCAAATGCCTTTCTCATTAGTGGAGTGCAACTGGAGAGACTAGAGGAGCCTCCACAGAGCAGCCTGCAGCGCTAATGCTAATCAGAGCTGTGGGATACTAGCGCCCAGGAAACTACATAGGAGCATCTCCATGGCAGCAAGCAGTGTTTTAACAGGCGAGGGAAAGGGGAAGAGGGTTAGCTAGCTACTTCTGGTGGGAATGCCACAGGACAGAAATAGAATAGGACTTTTCATTTGAAGTGGGGTTTGAGATCTGTCAGTGTGTACGCAAGGGGACTAAAGTTGGGCTAATTTGGATATATTTAAACTGTGTGCTGCTATCTTTTTAGCATGTAGGCCTGTTACGGGCTAAATGACCATGACTGCTGTATCAATTTCCTGTTTACTGTATCCAGGCTTTTCTGCAGCGGGAGCTGTAGAAAAGTCTCCAACCAGAAGTGAACATCTGATAGAACATAAGAGTGTTTTAAGAGTTTTCATTTGCTGAACCAATTGGAGGGGCCATTGAAGTGCATGACGTATGGTTTGAGTTTTACTAGTTGTTTTTTTCCATTGTTCTGCTCTGTGATCCCAAATGAACGTGATTTGAGTGGTTTGAAGGGAAAATAAAACGTCAGAAACAAAACCAAAGCAATATTGTCAGCCATTGCTAGATAGATCGACAGCTCTGATAAAGTGAATGGATCAACCAACACACAGTACAATCCCAGTCTCCCACACTGTTAGTTTGGCCACCAGTCTACTGGTAGTATTTTTTCTCACAACGCAAATTAAATTCACAATGTTTCCAACGGATGTGCCGTGCTATAGCATTGGGACTCAGACATACCATCGCCTATCCTGCACGAAGTGCCACAAACCTACCCTACATGATTGTACATAGAAGGTGGGGGGGGGGGGTTGTTCAAAACCTGCACCCCTGCATTTCTTACATTTTGGCATGACCTTGCATCATCCACCATGGCAACAAAAATAATAATTGTAGCGTTAAAACCACAAAACAAAACAACAAGGAAGAAGTTCCAACTAAAAAGTGGAATCAAAACACAAAGATCATCTCAATCTCTTGTTTTACATCGTCTTGTTGTCGAGAGACTTGTCTTGTTTTACATCGTCTTGTTGTCGAGAGACTTGTCTTGTTTTACATCGTCTTGTTGTCGAGAGACTTGTCTTGTTTTACATCGTCTTGTTGTCGAGAGACTTGTCTTGTTTTGTGTTTGTAGAGAAAGCTGCCGCGGTGGTGCTAAGATGCCTAGTATGGAGACGGTCGGCTTCCCAGATGCCGCTGTGTTCTATGCCAGACCCTGCCCGTGGCTCGAGGGCAGTTCCGCGCTGGAGGTTTTTGGTATCGATTGTTCTGAGCTCCACCGGCCCCCATGAGGGCAGTTCTGGGACCGTCTAGGAGAGTCTGGCAAGGCTGAAACATACACATTACTATAGAGACAGTAATGGCATCTATTCTGATACAGCAGCCATTACAACTGATGTGAGGAGGCCAGGGTTTATGTGAGAGGGGAAGTTTGTGGGTACAGTAATAGTGACAGTGGTATTGGTATTCATGTAAAACTTCATAGACCTGGGGCAGAGGAATCTGGTCCCATGCTGTTGAAGCTGATTGTTAACATACAGAGACTGAGATTGTTTGAACATGAGAATGAGCTCGTTTTCTCACTTCAAAGCCGTTACCTCCAGCGGAATCAGATCTTCATCTACAAAACAACAATTGCTAAAAATCCTACTGTGAAGAATTTGGAGCAGAACAAATGATTCCGGGAAGCGATCCGAGTGTGAGAAGCTGCCATGCAGTGTTTTGCTTTCCAAGTCTGTTCATTAACTCAATCATATATTTTCCTTATCTCAAAGTGGAGCCATGAGCAAACTGTTCTGTGTGTTGGTGTGTCTACGTGCCTGTACGGTGTGAGCCATGAGCAAACTGTTCTGTGTGTTGGTGTGTCTACGTGCCTGTACGGTGTGAGCCATGAGCAAACTGTTCTGTGTGTTGGTGTGTCTACGTGCCTGTACGGTGTGAGCCATGAGCAAACTGTTCTGTGTGTTGGTGTGTCTACGTGCCTGTACGGTGTGAGCCATGAGCAAACTGTTCTGTGTGTTGGTGTGTCTACGTGCCTGTACGGTGTGAGCCATGAGCAAACTGTTCTGTGTGTTGGTGTGTCTACGTGCCTGTACGGTGTGAGCCATGAGCAAACTGTTCTGTGTGTTGGTGTGTCTACGTGCCTGTACGGTGTGAGCCATGAGCAAACTGTTCTGTGTGTTGGTGTGTCTACGTGCCTGTACGGTGTGAGCCATGAGCAAACTGTTCTGTGTGTTGGTGTGTCTACGTGCCTGTACGGTGTTAGAGAGACGGAATCGTTTTTTTTGTGTAGTATTTTTTTGGGTGTTTTTTATTTGTATTATTTTTTCAGTTTTTTTGTTGTTGTTGTTGTTGTTGTTGTTGTTGTTGTTGTACTATATGAAAAAAAGCACAGATAACAGTGAAAAAGTCAGTGTGGATACGAAACAGGCAAGTCCCTCTGGGATGATGAGGCCATGTTGTCCTTTCTAATACCCAGATTCATGTCCAGTAGCCTATCAGGTCCCTAGTCTCCCAAATAGGGGATGTGGTCACAGCAGACCAGCCTCCCAGGCCCCTCCATCCTGGAGGAGATAGGGGTTTCCTATGGGAGATGGTGGAGTTCCACAATCCACACAAACAAAGCAAACATTTTCCAGTTTTCTGTTCTGTTCTGGTCCTGGCTTGGTGATGAAGCCTCGAAGGTCCCGCCAAGGTTTGTTTTCAGCTGGATCGCATCGGAGAAAAACACAGAGTGGAAAACAGACGGCCTTTCCTTTAATATCAGGCCAACAATACAAATCCTTTTTCTTTCAGCGTTCATGTGATTTCTTTTTTGTTTTTCCATCTTCTTAGCTATCAGTGCTAGATAGCGGCTACTGAGTTCAGCCTGTGCATACGGGTCGGGGTAAGTTCATTCGTTGTTCCTCCCTTGAATGAGCACATTGTTCTTCGTTTGTACATAAACTGTTTTAGTTTTTTTCCTTCAGTGAATTTTTAAGACATTTCAGAGAAAACAGACCTTTATTCTTAATAATAATAATTCATTGTCTTTAAAAAACAAAGGCAAGAAAGTGTCGCTGCGCATTTGTTAGATGTTGCCTGTGAGGTGGCAGGAGTGAAGGTGAGAGAAAAGAGCAGAGCGCCTCCTACAGGAGAGCCTGAGAAGTCCGCATCAGGGTCACAGAGCTCACTCTCTGAAGTGTCAGACCCTCCTCCCACAGACAGGGGGCGACACTGACGGATTGGCCACTAGTTCCATTGGTCTCTCTCTTCTCGCTATTCTGGCATTGTTGTTATTTCACACGGCTTGGTGAGGGTAGAGACACCCCTAAAACATTGTGATAGGATTGGGAAACAGCACACCAGAATAAAACGGGCAATAGTTGCTGTTGGTTTGGGATGCCCATCGTTGCTTCTGCAAGTCACTGACGATTGGCGTGTCAAAGTTTAGCAGTTTATTCTGGGTGAACCATCTCCTTTCCCAAGTCGATCTATAGTTTAAATGTACACAGAATAAACAGTAGAGTGTAAATGGGTCGTAACTGGATCAGCGTATTGGTTTGGCAGTGTCTGAGTTACCAGACTTGGATCAGACCAAGGCATGGCTAATCAGAGGATGCAATAAAAGAGAGATGTGTGAATTAAAAAACAACAACAAGCTCCTCCTCCTCCTTCTCTTTCCCTCCATCACTCCATCTGTCCTGGCTGACCATGGGTCCATCCTGGGTCGTGGCTTACATCCGTCCAGTGTGTCATCCCCCATGCTATGCTTCTAGTGTCAGGTCTCAGGTGGCAGGGGCAGCCTCGGGATGGTGAGAGCTGGAGCTGGTGTGTGGTTCCCTCCTGCCTACTTCTTCTTCTCTCCTATCTCCCTTCTCTCGCTCTTCTTCCCCGCTCTCCTCCTCCCTCTCTCTTAGATGTGCCTCTTCATGTGCAGCGCCAAGTGATCGGACCTGGAGAAACACCTGGAGAGAAGTGAAAGAAAGACAGAAGAGGTTTGTCAAAGTCAAACTCTATGTTACTCAATAACAGTAAGTAAACATGGTTATTCAGGGAGGTAAACGAGAGGCTTAAAACGTCTGTGCCTTTAGTTAGATGGATACTCAGATTCTTAACTGTACATCCAGATGTTAGCTGGATAACTGTTGAGGTTTAAATGGACTTCAGATAATCTGGGTAGAAATCGCGTGCCATTTTACGACAGACACAGCTCTCCAGCTGCTGGTACATTTACAGTGGACATGTTAGTCATTTAGCAGACGCTCTTATCCAGAGTAGTGAGTGCATACATTTTCATACTTTTTTTTCGAAACTGGTATCCCGTGGGAAAGGAATCCATAACTCTGGCGTTGCAAGCGCCACGCTCTGCCAACTGAGCACAAAATGACAAACACTGACAAAGATGCAAATGAAACAGAAAGAAAAGTGTTTAATAATCGCTGGTGAGAAAACAAAGAGCCGTGTAACACGTGTACAGATGGGAGGGAAGACTGTCAAGGACAAAAAAACATTTGCCTCTTAATAATAAATTACATCTTGCTTAATTTTTATCACCTAAGTGTTAGTCACTGAGGACATGCCAATTCAGCAACAGGATTGCTCGTTCTCTTCTGTTTGTTAAAGAGCATGTGTGGTAATTCTCCACAACGCAGCCACAAATCAAGGTTCCCGGTTCTGCGATTTATACCACAGCTAGAGGTGAAATACTTTCGCAGAAACCCCTTATTAGTTAGAGTCATGACATGTGAACAGGCATGGGGGTGGGGGGGGGGGGGGCAACGGCCCATAGGCCTGTTTCGATGCTAATCGATTAAGCTCACTGGATACTGCTACTGGGGAGGGTGATAAATAACAGCAAACAGGGAGAATATACGCCACATGTACTTTACTTTTACAGGGCTGTAAGGGTAGATGATCCTATTACACTCATGCAAAGCAATAAAATGAATCGCAACTGAAATGAGTAAAGCTAGCTAGAAAACAAAATGTGGGAGAGAGAAATGAGGAATTAAAAATTCAATTTGCCCACGGCTGTATCCATTATTAATTTGTCCAAAGACAGCTCTGCAATTTAAATCCAGAAGAGGTTTCTCTCTATCCAGACAGCTATGATGGGCTATTTCTCCAGCTAGCCGTGGTGTGTACGGTGGTGGAAGAACGCTGAACAGTTATAAAAGAGAACGCTGTCTCTCTCTCTCGCAGTCGCTCTCTCTCTCGCAGTCTCTCTCTCGCTCGCAGTCGCTCTCTCGCTCGCAGTCTCTCTCTCGCTCGCAGTCGCTCTCTCGCAGTCGCTCTCTCGCCCTCGCTCTCTCACAGTCGCTCTCTCGCTCGCAGTCCCTCTCTCGCTCGCAGTCGCTCTCTCGCTCGCAGTCCCTCTCTCGCTCGCAGTCCCTCTCTCGCTCGCAGTCCCTCTCTCGCTCGCAGTCGCTCTCTCGCTCGCAGTCGCTCTCTCTCGCAGTCGCTCTCTCGCAGTCTCTCTCTCACAGTCTCTCTCTCACAGTCTCTCTCTCTCTCTCTCTCTCTCTCTCTCTCTCTCTCTCTCTCTCTCTCTCTCTCTCTCTCTCTCTCTCTCTCTCAATTCAATTCAATTCGCTTCATTGGCATGACGTAACAATGTACATATTGCCAAAGCTTATTTTGGATATTTACAATATAAAAATAAAATACAAATTAGAATCAAAATTGTCAACGGGACAACAGTAACAACAATAACCAAGGGTCAAAACAACCGGGACAACAGTAACAACAATAACCAAGGGTCAAAACAACCGGGACAACAGTAACAACAATAACCAAGGGTCAAAACAACCGGGACAACAGTAACAACAATAACCAAGGGTCAAAACAACCGGGACAACAGTAACAACAATAACCAAGGGTCAAAACAACCGGGACAACAGTAACAACAATAACCAAGGGTCAAAACAACCGGGACAACAGTAACAACAATAACCAAGGGTCAAAACAACCAGGACAACAGTAACAACAATAACCAAGGGTCAAAACAACCGGGACAACAGTAACAACAATAACCAAGGGTCAAAACAACCGGGACAACAGTAACAACAATAACCAAGGGTCAAAACAACCGGGACAACAGTAACAACAATAACCAAGGGTCAAAACAACCGGGACAACAGTAACAACAATAACCAAGGGTCAAAACAACCGGGACAACAGTAACAACAATAACCAAGGGTCAAAACAACCGGGACAACAGTAACAACAATAACCAAGGGTCAAAACAACCGGGACAACAGTAACAACAATAACCAAGGGTCAAAACAACCAGGACAACAGTAACAACAATAACCAAGGGTCAAAACAACCGGGACAACAGTAACAACAATAACCAAGGGTCAAAACAACCGGGACAACAGTAACAACAATAACCAAGGGTCAAAACAACCGGGACAACAGTAACAACAATAACCAAGGGTCAAAACAACCAGGACAACAGTAACAACAATAACCAAGGGTCAAAACAACCGGGACAACAGTAACAACAATAACCAAGGGTCAAAACAACCGGGACAACAGTAACAACAATAACCAAGGGTCAAAACAACCGGGACAACAGTAACAACAATAACCAAGGGTCAAAACAACCGGGACAACAGTAACAACAATAACCAAGTGTCAAAACAACCGGGACAACAGTAACAACAATAACCAAGTGTCAAAACAACCGGGACAACAGTAACAACAATAACCAAGGGTCAAAACAACCGGGACAACAGTAACAACAATAACCAAGTGTCAAAACAACCGGGACAACAGTAACAACAATAACCAAGAGTCAAAACAACCGGGACAACAGTAACAACAATAACCAAGAGTCAAAACAACCGGGACAACAGTAACAACAATTACCAAGGGTCAAAACAACCGGGACAACAGTAACAACAATAACCAAGAGTCAAAACAACCGGGACAACAGTAACAACAATAACCAAGAGTCAAAATAACCAGGACAACAGTAACAACAATAACCAAGAGTCAAAACAACCGGGACAACAGTAACAACAATAACCAAGGGTCAAAACAACCGGGACAACAGTAACAACAATAACCAAGTGTCAAAACAACCGGGACAACAGTAACAACAATAACCAAGAGTCAAAACAACCGGGACAACAGTAACAACAATTACCAAGGGTCAAAACAACCGGGACAACAGTAACAACAATAACCAAGAGTCAAAACAACCGGGACAACAGTAACAACAATAACCAAGAGTCAAAATAACCGGGACAACAGTAACAACAATAACCAAGAGTCAAAACAACCGGGACAACAGTAACAACAATAACCAAGTGTCAAAACAACCGGGACAACAGTAACAACAATAACCAAGAGTCAAAACAACCGGGACAACAGTAACAACAATAACCAAGAGTCAAAACAACCGGGACAACAGTAACAACAATTACCAAGGGTCAAAATAACCGGGACAACAGTAACAACAATAACCAAGAGTCAAAACAACCATACATTGAACAATAACAATAAGCATACAGTAGAGGACATGTGCAGGTTGATTGGTCTGTCAGACACTGTCCCTCAACTTATGGCAGGCAGCAATGTAGTGCGCTGCCAACCTACAGCTCTCTGCGTGCTCCCCCAACAGGACGGGTAGCCTACTCTCATTAGAGAGGTTTTTGAAACCTTGAATAAGGGTTTTTATTTTTTTATTGCAGATTTGGGAAAAATGACACTCTCTAATTGTTTTATATTTTTGACATTTTGTCAGGAAATGCAGCTCCGTCTCAGGTTCTGCTGTTGTGCAGTGGTTGCACAGCCTTTCCTCTACAGGGAGCCAGGTTCTGCTGTTGTGCAGTGGTTGCACAGCCTTTCCTCTACAGGGAGCCAGGTTTTCCTGTGTCTACCCTTCTCAATGGCAAGGCTGTGCTCTCTGAGGCTGTACTTTGTCAAAACCTTGATCAGTAACCATGGTCAAATATTTAGCCACAGTGTACTGTCGATTTAGGGCCAGATAGCAATGCGTTTTGCTTTGTGTTTGTGTTTCCCAATAAGCAATATAGTTTTGTTTTGACTGTGTTGTAATTTGGTTTATCCTGATTGATTGGATGTTCTGGTCCTGAGGCTTCAGTGCGTTAGTAGAACAGGTTTGTGAACTCAGCCCCAGGACCAGCTGGATGAGGGGACTCTTTTCTTTGCTCAGCTCTTGGCATTGCAGGGCTTGGTAATGATATGAGAGGGTCACTGTATTTTAGATGTTTCCAAAACTTAATTGCTCTTTTGTTAGTTTTTATTATTAGTGGATATTGGCCTAATTCTGCCCTGCATGCATTGTTTGTCTTGTAGGAGAATCTTACAGAACTCTGCATGCAGGGTTTCAATGGGGTGTTTGTCCCATTTGATGAAATCTTGTATTGCAAGTGGACCCCACACCTCGCTGCCAAGTGCAATTGGTTCAATGACATATTCAATTAGTTTTAGCCAAATTTTAATAGGTATTTCAATTTGAATTAGCTTATTAATGGTGTAGAATGCCCTGCGTGCTTTCTTTCTCAGTTCATTCACTGCCTCATTAAGGTGTCCAGTTGAGCTTATTTTTACACCAAAGTAATTGTATTGTGTACAGTACTCTATATATTTTGTACCAATTGAGAACTTTGGTCTAATTCCCTGAAATCTGGATCTTCTCTGGAAAATCATTATTTTAGTATTTTTGGGATTTACTGCCAGGTCTGGCAGTACTGTTCCCCCCTCTCTCTCTCTCTCTCTCTCTCTCTCTCTCTCTCTCTCTCTCTCTCTCTCTCTCTCTCTCGCAGTCCCTCTCTCTATCTTGCAGTCTCTCTCTCGCTCTCTGTCTCTCTCGCAGTCCCTCTCTCTCTTGCAGTCTCTCTCTCTCTCTCTCTCTTGCAGTCTCTCTCTCTCTCTTGCAGTCTCTCTCTCTCGCAGTCTCTCTCGCTCTCTCTCCCTCTCGCAGTCCCTCTCTCTCTCTCGCAGTTTCTCTCTCTCTCTCTTGCAGTCTCTCTCTCTCTTGCAGTCTCTCTCTCTTGCAGTCTCTCTCTCTCACAGTCTCTCTCTCTCTCAGTCTCTCTCTCTCTCTCTCTCTCTCTCAGTCTCTCTCGCAGTCCCTCTCTCTCTCTTGCAGTCTCTCTCTCTCTCTCTCTCTCTCTCTCGCAGTTTCTCTCTCTCTTGCAGTCTCTCTCTCTCGCAGTCGCTCTCTCTCATTCTCTCTCTCTCGCAGTCTCTCTCTCTCTCGCAGTCTCTCTCTCTCGCAGTTTCTCTCTCTCGCAGTCTCTCTCTCTCGCAGTCTCTCTCGCAGTCTCTCTCGCAGTCTCTCTCTCTCTCGCAGTCTCTCTCTCTCGCAGTCTCTCTCTCTCTCAGTCTCTCTCTCTCACAGTCTCTCTCTCTCGCAGTCTCTCTCTCACTCGCAGTTTCTCTCTCTCGCAGTCTCTCTCTCTCGCAGTCTCTCTCGCAGTCTCTCTCTCTCGCAGTCTCTCTCTCTTGCGGTCTCTCTCTCTCTCGCAGCCTCTCTCTCGCAGGCTCTCTCTCTCGCAGCCTCTCTCTCCCTCTCTCTCGCAGTCTCTCTCTCTCTCAGTCTCTCTCTCTCGCAGTCTTTCTCTCTCTCGCAGTCTCTCTCTCTCTCGCAGTCTCTCTCTCGCAGTCTCTCTCTCGCAGTCTCTCTCTCTCTCACAGCCTCTCTCTCGCAGCCTCTCTCTCTCGCAGCCTCTCTCTCTCGCAGCCTCTCTCTCTCGCAGTCTCTCTCTCTCGCAGCCTCTCTCTCGCATTCTCTCTCTCTCGCAGAGCTGGTTGCTATTCAAGACTTCAATACTTTTTTCTTTCATTTAATGTATTCTCTTTCTCTCCCTTTCTCTCTCTCTCCTTCCATCACCTCTTCCCTTTGAACTGACCATGTTGTCTGGTGTGACTGCTAGAGGGCCAGTGGGGGCTGAGTAAGGTCCGCTGGCTGGACAGATGGCCCTCCAAGTCACTGTCAGGGGCTGCCACACCAGCTGGTACGCCCCCCGTCCGTCCCCCCTGTACCCCTCTACCTCGCCCTGCAGGGGGTCCCAGCTTGATTAGGCAGAATTAATGACGTTCCTGTGTGTGTATGGATGACAGAGGGGCTCAGAGCTCAACACACTGGCTGTATGTACTGTTCAACATTCTCCCATTCTGATGGTAATGTGGTAACACAGCAGTGAGTTCCTCCTGGCCCAGCCAGCCAGGCGTTCCCTAAGGTGCCTGAACAGGCTGCCTCGCAGAGGGGAGATCAACGCGCCTGTTTGATGGTTGCCGCGTCACTCACAAGACGCTTCAAAGGCCTAGCAGAAGACAGGGTTGAGTTAACCTATGTGCCAGTCTGCATCCCAAATGGCACCCTATTCCCTTTATAGTGCACTACTTTTGACCAGGGCTCTGGTGAAAAGTAGTGCACTATCTAGGGGCTAGGATGCCATTTGGGATGCAGAGCCAGTCTACTGTTTGTTTAGCTTGGAGCTTCACCTCAGACAACTGACTGACAGACGAGAGGGACAGATGCTTAATGCATTACCATCTATATGTATCTATCCCATGTATCATTACATCTATATTTATCTATCCCATGTATCATTACATCTATATGTATCTATTCCATGTATCATTACATCTATATTTATCTATTCCATGTATCATTACCATCTATATGTATCTATTCCATGTATCATTACATCTATATTTATCTATTCCATGTATCATTACATCTATATGTATCTATTCCATGTATCATTACCATCTATATGTATCTATTCCATGTATCATTACATCTATATTTATCTATTCCATGTATCATTACATCT
The DNA here is from genome assembly GCF_002021735.2 of Oncorhynchus kisutch. Lineage (NCBI taxonomy): Eukaryota > Metazoa > Chordata > Actinopteri > Salmoniformes > Salmonidae > Oncorhynchus > Oncorhynchus kisutch. The sequence goes on from NC_034199.2 coordinate 38,895,873, forward strand.
ATATTTATCTATTCCATGTATCATTACCATTCATTTAGCAGTGGCCACAATCTGTTTCAGAGGACAACATCAACAAGGAAATCATTTTAACGTGCTTTTAAGATGAGAGCTTCATCCATCACAAAGGCTTCACAGTCATTATGGAATATTGTGTGTAGATTGACGAGGGAAAAATACAATTGAATCCATTTTAGAATAAGGCTGTACCGTAAAAAAAAAGATGGAAAAAGTCAAGTGGTTTGAATACTTTCCTGTATAGTGAATTTATTCAGGGCCCATAGGGCTCTGGTCAAAACTAGTGCACTATATAGAGAATAGGGTGCCATTTGGGATGCTACCACTGTCATCTTATTCACACTCAGTGTTTTGGCAGCCATTTTACAGCCGTTTCCCAGTGTGAGTGAAATACTACTAAGACACAATCAGCAGATGAGTTATAGGTAGTGATCCAGCTCCACTCTGGGTCTTCTTTATCACACACCTACTGCAGTGCTGTTCCTCACACTGCCTTCCTTTCATTTATCTTCTATTCGTCTCTGTGACAGAAAGATGTGCATGGGAGTATTTGCGAGTGTGTATATAGCAGGGATCATCAACTAGATTCAGCCATGGGACTATTTATATCTAGAGCGGATTGTCAGGGGACCGGAAACATAATTACAAATGTTTTTAACCAGGTAAGTTGAACACGTTCTCATTTACAGCAACGGCCTGGGAAATAGTTTAGGGGAGATGAATGAGCCAATTGGAATCTGGGGATGATTAGGTGGCCATAATGGTATGAGGACCGGATTGGGAATTTATCCAGGACACCGGGGTTAACACTCCTACTCTTACAATAAGTGCCATGGGATCTATAGTGACCACAGAGAGTCTGAATACCTGTTTAATGTCCCATCCAAAAGACAGTACTCTACACAGGGTAATGTCTCCAATCACTGCCCTGGGGCATTGGGATTCTTTTTTTAAATGTTATTTTTTAGACCAGAGGAAAGAGTGCCTCCTACTGGCCCTCCAACACCACTTCCAGCAGCATCTGGTCTCCCATCCAGGACCAACCAGGACCAACCCTGCTTGGCTTTAGAGGCCAGCAGTGGGATGCAGGGTGGTATGCTGACAGCTTCCTACTATTATCACCTGACAGTTTATCAATCACAGCCCCATGCTATTGTACCCTCTCTGTCAGACACACCCACACCCACACAAGCCCAAACAGATGTAGAGTATTTGACAACAAAAAAATCTATCATTTCAAACCATGCTAACATTTGTATATGATCACATACTGTTCCAGTATCTCTCTATACGTGGGAACAGATTTACAAAATTCTAATTTGATTTCCTGGTGTTTTCACGGTCTTTGATGTCCAGATTTGGGGGGGCAAATAAAATCACTTGAGGGCCAAATTAGTCCGGTTGGCTGTCAGTTGGGTAACCCTGGTATACACACTGCTCAAAAAAATAAAGGGAACACTTAAACAACACAATGTAACTCCAAGTCAATCACACTTCTGTGAAATCAAACTGTCCACTTAGGAAGCAACACTGATTGACAATACATTTCACATGCTGTTGTGCAAATGGGATAGACAACAGGTGGAAATTATAGGCAATTAGCAAGACACCCCCAATAAAGGAGTGGTTCTGCAGGTGATAACCACAGACCACTTCTCAGTTCATATGCTTCCTGGCTGATGTTTTGGTCACTTTTGAATGCTGGCGGTGCTTTCACTCTAGTGGTAGCATGAGACGGAGTCTACAACCCACACAAGTGGCTCATGTAGTGCAGCTCATTCAGGATGGAACATCAATGCGAGCTGTGGCAAGAAGGTTTGCTGTGTCTATCAGCGTAGTGTCCAGAGCATGGAGGCGCTACCAGGAGACAGGCCAGTACATCAGGAGATGTGGAGGAGGCCGTAGGAGGGCAAGGAGGAGCAGGAGGAGCACTGCCAGAGCCCTGCAAAATGACCTCCAGCAGGCCACAAATGTGCATGTGTCTGCTCAAACGGTCAGAAACAGACTCCATGAGGGTGGTATGAGGGCCCGACGTCCACAGGTGGGGGTTGTGCTTACAGCCCAACACCGTGCAGGATGTTTGGCATTTGCCAGAGAACACCAAGATTGGCAAATTCGCCACTCAGATCTTCACAGATGAAAGCAGGTTCACACTGAGCACATGTGACAGACGTGACAGAGTCTGGAGACGCCGTGGAGAACGTTCTGCTGCCTGCAACATCCTCCATCATGACCGGTTTGGCGGTGGGTCATTCATGGTGTGGGGTGGCATTTCTTTGGGGGGCCGCACAGCCCTCCATGTGCTCGCCAGAGGTAGCCTGACTGCCATTAGGTACCGAGATGAGATCCTCAGACCCCTTGTGAGACCATATGCTGGTGCGGTTGGCCCTTGGTTCCTCCTAATGCAAGACAATGCTAGACCTCATGTGGCTGGAGTGTGTCAGCAGTTCCTGTAAGAGGAAGGCATTGATGCTATGGACTGGCCCGCCCGTTCCCCAGACCTGAATCCAATTGAGCACATCTTGCACCACAGACTGTCCAGGAGTTGGCGGATGCTTTAGTCCAGGTCTGGGAGGAGATCCCTCAGGAGACCATCCGTCACCTCATCAGGAGCATGCCCAGGCGTTGTAGGGAGGTCATACAGGCACGTGGAGGCCACACACACTACTGAGCCTCATTTTGACTTGTTTTAAGGACATTACATCAAAGTTGGATCAGCCTGTAGTGTGGTTTTCCACTTTAATTTTGAGTGTGACTCCAAATCCAGACCTCCATGGGTTGATACATTTGATTTGCATTGATAATTATTGTGTGATTTTGTTGTCAGCACATTCAACCATGTAAGAATATTTCATTCATTCAGATCTAGGATGTGTTATTTTAGTGTTCCCTTTATTTTTTTGAGCAGTGTAGTATGTGTGTGTGTCAGCAGAACATGCAGTGATTTCGGAGGGGGTTAGGTTCAAACCTAAACTAGAGGGACTAGGGGGGGTCCACTTAGAGTCCCCTAAGAGGCACGTTAGAGAAAGAGAGAGAGTCTGAGTGTCTGAACTAGTTGGCTGGATGGTTTAGCTCACATCCAAGTCCTGGAGGCTGTGTGTATATCTAAAGCTGGCCTGGCATCTGGACTTGTCAATTCCCGTAACTGTAGCAGGCCTGCTACAAATAGCCCCATTGTTAGCCAACAGCCAACATATATGCTGGTAATGAGTGTGTGAACATGGATTTGATTATGTACTCCCCCGAGTTGAAGGCTAGAGGTGGCTGTGGTGTATTATACACAGTGGCTAAGGCTGGTCTAGGATAATGTGTGTGTGTGTGTGTGGAGGGAGGGAGGGAGGGAGATGGTGAATTTTGGAAAGCGGTCCCCTTCTGGAGGGGGATAGAGAGGGATCTGGGTAATTGTGGTTCCACCTGGAGCCATCAGCTTGCGCCTTGGCCCCAGTGTGTAAGTGTTGCCTGTGTGTAAAGACAGGGTCTTCCTCCCAAATGTTACCCTCTCCTGGTATTCCCTATAGGCTCTGAAAAGTAGTGCACTATTGTAGGGAATAGGGTGCCTTTTGGGACACAGAGAGGTTGACTGCTTCCTGCTATTATCACCTGACAGCTTATCAATCACAGACCCACACTAATGCAAATGTGCCCTCTCTGTCAGACACACACACGCACGCACACACACGCACGCAGGCACGCAGACACACACACACACACACACGCACACGGCCATCTCCATAGACAAAGGGCTTCCTTTGTGTATCCAGCAAAACAGAGGGGTCTGATGAGTGTCACTGTGTCTGTTGTTCGAAAATGGATGATCTTCTGTGTATCATGTGTGAACGGGTGTGTGAAAGGTGTGTGTATGAGTGTGTGAACGAGTCTGTGAACGGTGTGTGTATGAGTGTGTGAACGGTGTGTGTATGAGTGTGTGAACGGGTGTGTATGAGTGTGTGAACGGGCGTGTGTATGAGTGTGTGAACGGGTGTGTGTATGAGTGTGTGAACGGGTGTGTGTATGAGTGTGTGAACAGTGTGTGAACGGGTGTGTGTATGAGTGTGTGAACGGGTGTGTGTATGAGTGTGTGAACGGTGTGTGTATGTATGAGTGTGTGAGGAGAGAGTGTCTGCTTGCCCAATCTGGTTTGTGTCGCTCTCTCTCTCTCTCTCCTTAGTAATTTGTTTCTTCTGTTACATAACCATCTCACTGTTTTTCACTTGTGCTTTTACTGATAGTGTCAGCATGCAGCCCTGCCATCAGCAGGGGAAGCAGGAGAGACCAGCGTGTGAGAACGGCCTATTCACAGGGTAACATAGGACTGGCCTGTGACTGAGTTATTCAGCAGACTGGAGCAGAGCCTGTGTTAACTGCCAGGGACGCAGTCTGTAGAGTGCTGCTATGCACATGATGAGGACAGAGTGGGAGACAGAGGAAGACAGAGAGGGAGACAGAGGAAGACAGAGAGGGAGACAGAGGAAGACAGAGAGGGAAACGGAGACAGAGGAAGACAGAGAGGGAGACAGATGAAGACAGAGGAAGACAGAGAGGGAAACGGAGACAGAGGAAGACAGAGTGGGAGACAGAGAGGGAGACAGAGGAAGACAGAGAGGGAGACAGAGGAAAACAGAGAGGGAGACAGAGAAAGACAGAGAGGGAGACAGAGGAAGACAGAGTGGGAGACAGAGAGGGAGACAGAGGAAGACAGAGAGGGAGACAGAGGAAGACAGAGAGGGAGACAGAGAAAGACAGAGAGGGAGACAGAGGAAGACAGAGGAAGACAGAGAGGGAGACAGAGGAAGACAGAGGAAGACAGAGAGGGAAACGGATACAGAGGAAGACAGAGTGGGAGACAGAGAGGGAGACAGAGGAAGACAGAGAGGGAGACAGAGGAAGACAGAGAGGGAGACAGAGAAAGATAGAGAGGGAAATGGAGACAGAGGAAGACAGAGGAAGACAGAGAGGGAGACAGAGGAAGACAGAAAAGGAGACAGAGGGGGAGACAGAGGAAGACAGAGAGGGAGACAGAGAGGGAGACAGAGAGGGAGACAGAGGAAGACAGAGTGGGAAATGGAGACAGAGGAAGACAGCAAGGGAGACAGAGGAAGACAGAGTGGGAAATGGAGACAGAGGAAGACAGAAAAGGAGACAGAGGGGGAGACAGAGGAAGACAGAGAGGGAGACAGAGGAAGACAGAGAGAGAGACAGAGGAAGACAGAGTGGGAAATGGAGACAGAGGAAGACAGCAAGGGAGACAGAGGAAGACAGAGTGGGAAATGGAGACAGAGGAAGACATAGAGGGAAACGGAGACAGAGAGGGAGACAGAGGAAGACAGAGAGGGAAAGGGAGACAGAGGAAGACAGAGAGGGAGAGCGCTGCCACTGGGATTGGGGCTGTCCGAGGGGACATTACAGCAATGACTTGCATTTATGTAGTAAATCTTTTTCTCCAGCTCAAAGTGCTTTACATTATATACGGCGAACTCCCCCCTTCCACCATGTACATGTGGTTACTGTAGTGCAGTTTATTGATGTACTTGTGTGTGACGAGAGTTTGTTTGAGATAGATAATTTCTCTGTCACATGCAGATCATGTCCTATCTGCTGTCACTTCTATACCATTGGGTCGGTGACATGCAAAGTGTGTGTGTGCAATTGATGTTGGCGTGTGTGGTACATACCTGTCACAGTGGTTACACTTGAATGGTTTGGCCCCGGTGTGTTTGCGATAGTGCCTTGTCAACTCATCGCTCCGGGCGAAACGCCACTCACAGCCCTCCCAGGAGCACTTGTACGGCTTCTCACCTGACAAGACAGACAGAGAAAAGAACACGTTACCCTTTAAACAGCTGTGACCTAAATACAACAGTTATTTTCTGTTTTAAGGTGGGAATAGTGAGATGTAAACTGCTACAACATCACCAAGCAAGATGAGCTCCTCCCAGCTAGTTAATGTACCTGTGTTACCGTAGTTACCCAGACCAGGAAAACACACCCAGGCTCATTTACCACAGGGTTATACATCAACCAATCATGTCAATTAGTCAGAAACTCAGAGAGTTCTCTAAATGAAGTCTTTCAGCAAACCTATATTAATTCAGAATCCTAAAACTAAAATCACTGTGAAAAACAAAACATTTTTTAAATAATTTTCTCTGCCCCCCTCATCCTCCTCTCCTCGCTGCTCCCTGACCCCCTGCGGAGAGATCTGAAATTCTAATGAATTTCTCCCCAGTTAAACAGATGGGAGAGGGAGATATCTATTGTTCACATGCTGTATATTTATCTCCCTGGTAAAAAAAAATCCCTTTTGGGATGTGAAAGGCGGGTGCAGCAGGGTGCGGAGGGGGGGGGGGGGGGGGGGGATCCGGACCCTGAGGTACCCCTCCTGGGGACCAGGCTGGCTGTGTTCGAATGGGCCTGGTGGGAGGGGGCTAAATTCGGGGAAGGTTTTGGGGTGGCACCTGCCCTAGTGCTGCCGCCATGGTTGATTCAGATCCGGGGGTGGTAACGATAATTGGGGTCTTAATGACGCTTAATGGGAAGTAATACCGTACTTCCAGTCAGCCAGCTGCCACCGTCTCCCCTGATCACCATGTCTACCAATCTTCCTAACTAGACTAAAGTGCCATGAAGTGAAATCTAAGCGGCTCAATCGGGAGAGCAGTGGTATGTCCAAATCACAGGCGACAGTAGGAGACAGAGGAAGTAGAGGGTGAGGAGAGAGGAGGGTCCCTATGGGAGACAGAGGAAGTAGAGGGTGAAGAGAGTCCCTATGGGAGACAGAGGAAGTAGAGGGTGAGGAGAGAGGAGGGTCCCTATGGGAGACAGAGGAAGTAGAGGGTGAGGAGAGTCCCTATGGGAGACAGAGGAAGTAGAGGGTGAGGAGAGAGGAGGGTCCCTATGGGAGACAGAGGAAGTAGAGGGTGAGGAGAGAGGAGGGTCCCTATGGGAGACAGAGGAAGAAGAGGGTGAGGAGAGAGGAGGGTCCCTATGGGAGACAGAGGAAGTAGAGGGTGAGGAGAGTCCCTATGGGAGACAGAGGAAGTAGAGGGTGAGGAGAGAGGAGGGTCCCTATGGGAGACAGAGGAAGTAGAGGGTGAGGAGAGAGGAGGGTCCCTATGGGAGACAGAGGAAGAAGAGGGTGAGGAGAGAGGAGGGTCCCTATGGGAGACAGAGGAAGTAGAGGGTGAGGAGAGTCCCTATGGGAGACAGAGGAAGTAGAGGGTGAGGAGTGTCCCTATGGGAGACAGAGGAAGTAGAGGGTGAGGAGAGAGGAGGGTCCCTATGGGAGACAGAGGAAGTAGAGGGTGAGGAGAGTCCCTATGGGAGACAGAGGAAGTAGAGGGTGAGGAGAGTCCCTATGGGAGACAGAGGAAGTAGAGGGTGAGGAGAGAGGAGGGTCCCTATGGGAGACAGAGGAAGTAGAGGGTGAGGAGAGAGGAGGATCCCTATGGGAGACAGAGGAAGTAGAGGGTGAGGAGAGGAGAGTCCCTATGGGAGACAGAGTAAGTAGAGGGTGAGGAGAGTCCCTATGGGAGACAGAGGAAGTAGAGGGTGAGGAGAGAGGAGGGTCCCTATGGGAGACAGAGGAAGTAGAGGGTGAGGAGTGTCCCTATGGGAGACAGAGGAAGTAGAGGGTGAGGAGAGGAGAGTCCCTATGGGAGACAGAGGAAGTAGAGGGTGAGGAGAGAGGAGGGTCCCTATGGGAGACAGAGGAAGTAGAGGGTGAGGAGTGTCCCTATGGGAGACAGAGGAAGTAGAGGGTGAGGAGAGGAGAGTCCCTATGGGAGACAGAGGAAGTAGAGGGTGAGGAGAGAGGAGGGTCCCTATGGGAGACAGAGGAAGTAGAGGGTGAGGAGAGTCCCTATGGGAGACAGAGGAAGTAGAGGGTGAGGAGAGAGGAGGGTCCCAATGGGAGACAGAGGAAGTAGAGGGTGAGGAGAGTCCCTATGGGAGACAGAGGAAGTAGAGGGTGAGGAGAGAGGAGGGTCCCTATGGGAGACAGAGGAAGTAGAGGGTGAGGAGAGTCCCTATGGGAGACAGAGGAAGTAGAGGGTGAGGAGAATCCTTATGGGAGACAGAGGAAGTAGAGGGTGAGGAGAGAGGAGTGTCCCTATGGGAGACAGAGGAAGTAGAGGGTGAGGAGAGTCCCTATGGGAGACAGAGGAAGTAGAGGGTGAGGACAGAGGAGGGTCCCTATGGGAGACAGAGGAAGTAGAGGGTGAGGAGGGTCCCTATGGGAGACAGAGGAAGTAGAGGGTGAGGAGAGTCCCTATGGGAGACAGAGGAAGTAGAGGGTGAGGAGAGAGGAGGGTCCCTATGGGAGACAGAGGAAGTAGAGGGTGAGGAGAGAGGAGGGTCCCTATGGGAGACAGAGGAAGTAGAGGGTGAGGAGAGGAGAGTCCCTATGGGAGACAGAGGAAGTAGAGGGTGAGGAGAGTCCCTATGGGAGACAGAGGAAGTAGAGGGTGAGGAGAGTCCCTATGAGAGACGGAGGAAGTAGAGGGTGAGGAGAGAGGAGGGTCCCTATGGGAGACAGAGAAAGTAGAGGGTGAGGAGAGAGGAGGGTCCCTATGGGAGACAGAGGAAGTAGAGGGTGAGGAGAGAGGAGGGTCCCTATGGGAGACAGAGGAAGTAGAGGGTGAGGAGAGAGGAGGGTCCCTATGGGAGACAGAGGAAGTAGAGGGTGAGGAGAGGAGAGTCCCTATGGGAGACAGAGGAAGTAGAGGGTGAGGAGAGTCCCTATGGGAGACAGAGGAAGTAGAGGGTGAGGAGAGAGGAGGGTCCCTATGGGAGACAGAGGAAGTAGAGGGTGAGGAGAGAGGAGGGCCCCTATGGGAGACAGAGGAAGTAGAGGGTGAGGAGAGAGGAGGGTCCCTATGGGAGACAGAGGAAGTAGAGGGTGAGGAGAGTCCCTATGGGAGACAGAGGAAGTAGAGGGTGAGGAGGGTCCCTATGGGAGACAGAGGAAGTAGAGGGTGAGGAGAGAGGAGGGTCCCTATGGGAGACAGAGGAAGTAGAGGGTGAGGAGAGTCCCTATGGGAGACAGAGGAAGTAGAGGGTGAGGAGAATCCTTATGGGAGACATAGGAAGTAGAGGGTGAGGACAGAGGAGGGTCCCTATGGGAGACAGAGGAAGTAGAGGGTGAGGAGAGTCCCTATGGGAGACAGAGGAAGTAGAGGGTGAGGAGAGAGGAGGGTCCCTATGGTAGACAGAGGAAGTAGAGGGTGAGGAGAGGAGAGTCCCTATGGGAGACAGAGGAAGGGTGAGGAGGGTCCCTATGGGAGACAGAGGAAGTAGAGGGTGAGGAGAGAGGAGGGTCCCTATGGGAGACAGAGGAGGTAGAGGGTGAGGAGGGTCCCTATGGGAGACAGAGGAAGTAGAGGGTGAGGAGAATCCTTATGGGAGACAGAGGAAGTAGAGGGTGAGGAGAGAGGAGGGTCCCTATGGGAGACAGAGGAAGTAGAGGGTGAGGAGAGAGGAGGGTCCCTATGGGAGACAGAGGAAGTAGAGGGTGAGGAGAGTCCCTATGGGAGACAGAGGAAGTAGAGGGTGAGGAGAATCCTTATGGGAGACAGAGGAAGTAGAGGGTGAGGAGAGTCCCTATGGGAGACAGAGGAAGTAGAGGGTGAGGAGAGTCCCTATGGGAGACAGAGGAAGTAGAGGGTGAGGAGAGAGGAGGGTCCCTATGGGAGACAGAGGAAGTAGAGGGTGAGGAGAGAGGAGGGTCCCTATGGGAGACAGAGGAAGTAGAGGGTGAGGAGAGGAGAGTCCCTATGGGAGACAGAGGAAGTAGAGGGTGAGGAGAGTCCCTATGGGAGACAGAGGAAGTAGAGGGTGAGGAGAGTCCCTATGGGAGACAGAGGAAGTAGAGGGTGAGGAGAGAGGAGGGTCCCTATGGGAGACAGAGAAAGTAGAGGGTGAGGAGAGAGGAGGGTCCCTATGGGAGACAGAGGAAGTAGAGGGTGAGAAGAGAGGAGGGTCCCTATGGGAGACAGAGGAAGTAGAGGGTGAGGAGAGAGGAGGGTCCCTATGGGAGACAGAGGAAGTAGAGGGTGAAGAGAGGAGAGTCCCTATGGGAGACAGAGGAAGTAGAGGGTGAGGAGAGTCCCTATGGGAGACAGAGGAAGTAGAGGGTGAGGAGAGAGGAGGGTCCCTATGGGAGACAGAGGAAGTAGAGGGTGAGGAGAGAGGAGGGTCCCTATGGGAGACAGAGGAATTAGAGGGTGAGGAGAGAGGAGGTTCCCTATGGGAGACAGAGGAAGTAGAGGGTGAGGAGAGTCCCTATGGGAGACAGAGGAAGTAGAGGGTGAGGAGAGAGGAGGGTCCCTATGGGAGACAGAGGAAGTAGAGGGTGAGGAGAATCCCTATGGGAGACAGAGGAAGTAGAGGGTGAGGAGAGAGGAGGGTCCCTATGGGAGACAGAGGAAGTAGAGGGTGAGGAGAGTCCCTATGGGAGACAGAGGAAGTAGAGGGTGAGGACAGAGGAGGGTCCCTATGGGAGACAGAGGAAGTAGAGGGTGAGGAGAGAGGAGGGTCCCTATGGGAGACAGAGGAAGTAGAGGGTGAGGAGAGGAGAGTCCCTATGGGAGACAGAGGAAGTAGAGGGTGAGGAGAGTCCCTATGGGAGACAGAGGAAGTAGAGGGTGAGGAGAGAGGAGGGTCCCTATGGGAGACAGAGGAAGTAGAGGGTGAGGAGGGTCCCTATGGGAGACAGAGGAAGTAGAGGGTGAGGAGAGGAGAGTCCCTATGGGAGACAGAGGAAGTAGAGGGTGAGGAGAGTCCCTATGGGAGACAGAGGAAGTAGAGGGTGAGGAGAGAGGAGGGTCCCTATGGGAGACAGAGGAAGTAGAGGGTGAGGAGGGTCCCTATGGGAGACAGAGGAAGTAGAGGGTGAGGAGAGAGGAGGGTCCCTATGGGAGACAGAGGAAGTAGAGGGTGAGGAGGGTCCCTATGGGAGACAGAGGAAGTAGAGGGTGAGGAGAGAGGAGGGTCCCTATGGGAGACAGAGGAAGTAGAGGGTGAGGAGAGTCCCTATGGGAGACAGAGGAAGTAGAGGGTGAGGAGAATCCTTATGGGAGACAGAGGAGGTAGAGGGTGAGGAGAGTCCCTATGGGAGACAGAGGAAGTAGAGGGTGAGGAGAGTCCCTATGGGAGACAGAGGAAGTAGAGGGTGAGGAGAGAGGAGGGTCCCTATGGGAGACAGAGGAAGTAGAGGGTGAGGAGAGGAGAGTCCCTATGGGAGACAGAGGAAGTAGAGGGTGAGGAGAGTCCCTATGGGAGACAGAGGAAGTAGAGGGTGAGGAGAGTCCCTATGGGAGACAGAGGAAGTAGAGGGTGAGGAGAGAGGAGGGTCCCTATGGGAGACAGAGAAAGTAGAGGGTGAGGAGAGAGGAGGGTCCCTATGGGAGACAGAGGAAGTAGAGGGTGAGAAGAGAGGAGGGTCCCTATGGGAGACAGAGGAAGTAGAGGGTGAGGAGAGAGGAGGGTCCCTATGGGAGACAGAGGAAGTAGAGGGTGAGGAGAGTCCCTATGGAAGACAGAGGAAGTAGAGGGTGAGGAGAGAGGAGGGTCCCTATGGGAGACAGAGGAAGTAGAGGGTGAGGAGAATCCCTATGGGAGACAGAGGAAGTAGAGGGTGAGGAGAGAGGAGGGTCCCTATGGGAGACAGAGGAAGTAGAGGGTGAGGAGAGTCCCTATGGGAGACAGAGGAAGTAGAGGGTGAGGAGAGTCCCTATGGGAGACAGAGGAAGTAGAGGGTGAGGAGAGATGAGGGTCCCTATGGGAGACAGAGAAAGTAGAGGGTGAGGAGAGGAGAGTCCCTATGGGAGACAGAGGAAGTAGAGGGTGAGGAGAGAGGAGGGTCCCTATGGGAGACAGAGGAAGTAGAGGGTGAGGAGAGAGGAGGGTCCCTATGGGAGACAGAGGAAGTAGAGGGTGAGGAGAGAGGAGGGTCCCTATGGGAGACAGAGGAAGTAGAGGGTGAGGAGAGAGGAGGGTCCCTATGGGAGACAGAGGAAGTAGAGGGTGAGGAGAGAGGAGGGTCCCTATGGGAGACAGAGGAAGTAGAGGGTGAGGAGAGGAGAGTCCCTATGGGAGACAGAGGAAGTAGAGGGTGAGGAGAGTCCCTATGGGAGACAGAGGAAGTAGAGGGTGAGGAGAGAGGAGGGTCCCTATGGGAGACAGAGAAAGTAGAGGGTGAGGAGAGAGGAGGGTCCCTATGGGAGACAGAGGAAGTAGAGGGTGAGGAGAGAGGAGGGTCCCTATGGGAGACAGAGGAAGTAGAGGGTGAGGAGAGAGGAGGGTCCCTATGGGAGACAGAGGAAGTAGAGGGTGAGGAGAGGAGAGTCCCTATGGGAGACAGAGGAAGTAGAGGGTGAGGAGAGTCCCTATGGGAGACAGAGGAAGTAGAGGGTGAGGAGAGAGGAGGGTCCCTATGGGAGACAGAGGAAGTAGAGGGTGAGGAGAGAGGAGGGTCCCTATGGGAGACAGAGGACGTAGAGGGTGAGGTGAGGGGGGTCCCTATACTGTCAGATAGGCTGTTTGTGGAGGGGTGAATGGAGGTGAATGGAGATGAGTGGAGGTGGAGATGGCGGTGAATGGAGGTGAATGGAGATGAATGGGGTGAATGGAGGTGAATGGAGGTGAATGGAGATGAATGGAGGTGGAGATGGCGGTGAATGGAGGTGAATGGAGATGAATGGGGTGAATGGAGGTGAATGGAGGTGAATGGAGGTGAATGGGGTGAATGGAGATGAATGGAGGTGGAGATGGTGGTGAATGGAGGTGAATGGAGATGAATGGGGTGAATGGAGGTGAATGGAGGTGGAGATGGAGGTGAATGAGATGAATGGGGTGAATGGAGGTGAATGGAGGTGAATGGAGGTGAATGGAGATGAATGGAGATGAATGGTGGTGAATGGAGGTGAATGGAGATGAATGGAGGTGAATGGAGATGAATGGGGGTGGAGATGATATTCTACATAACACAGCTCTGGTGATGCTCAGAATCACACCGAGGAGCTTTTCCTTTTAATCCCCAAACTAAATGGAAAAGTGTGTTCTCATTTCCTCCAGTAGACCTAAAGAATAAACTTTGAAAATGTGCATGGTGGAACATATTCTGCTGATTTGCAGCAATGTACTGTGTAGCAATGTACTGTGTAGCAATGTACTGTGTAGCATATGTACTGTGTAGCAATGTACTGTGTAGCATATGTACTGTGTAGCAATGTACTGTGTAGCATATGTACTGTGTAGCAATGTACTGTGTAGCAATGTACTGTGTAGCAATGTACTGTGTAGCAATGTACTGTGTAGCATATGTACTGTGTAGCAATGTACTGTGTAGCATATGTACTGTGTAGCATATGTACTGTGTAGCAATGTACTGTGTAGCAATGTACTGTGTAGCATATGTTGATCAAAAGTCATTTAAGCCCAATTCTGCTACAAAACACCTGCAACAAAAGGTGTTGATTAGCAGTAGAAATGTCAGTGGTTTCATTGCCCAAAGTAAATCTGAGGCAACCCCAGCAGCAGACGGTAAAGGATGCTGCAGTTCTGTTTGACATCATCTCAGAGCACTGTGGAATCTGCTGCGAGCACGATGACGCAACACAAAGTAAAAGATGACGTGGCGGAGGAGGAGAACGGAGTGATGTGAGATGATGCAACGCATGTCCCCCCATCCTCCATGTTGTAAGATGAGACGGGAATATAAGAGGCACCTGGACTGTGAGTGGTCCCTCAAATCCCTTTTTATTTCCCAATCTCTTTTCTCATTCCGTTTCTTTTGAGATATTATTTGATCCATTGTCTGTGGTGAGATTGTGGAAGTGTGACACAGATTTCAGGGTAGAAACACCTCAGGATCATCCGCTGTGCTTTCCTTTCGGTGTTTTAAATGTTATTCAAATCAGTAGAGGGCATTCTGGGTACTGGGTCATGACCCTGTACTGGCTGCTGTTAGAGCAAGAGTGTGCATCAAAAATGGCACCCTATTCCCTATATTAGTGCAGTACTTTTGATCAGAGCCCTATGCGTAGTGCACTATATATGAAATAGGATGGCATTTCAGACGAAGCCAGAGAGACGGCGACACCTCAGCACTGAATCAGCAACACACCACTTTACAGCCAGATTCCACATAACACACTCCTCTACCTCTGGGGTGAACAAATGAACGCAACACATCTGCCCCTTGATACACTCAGAAACATTTTGCCAAAAGACCTGAGGCTCTTTACTTGCCCATTCTCTTACACTGTGTAAAAGCTATAGCAGATCATACCCCCAGACAGTATTGGCTTGTCATGAGAAACTGTGTAAAAGCTATAGCAGATCATACCCCCAGACAGTGTTGCCTTGTCATGAGAAACTGTGTAAAAGCTATAGCAGATCATACCCCCAGACAGTGTTGGCTTGTCATGAGAACCTGTTAGGCAGGGAGGCAGGGAGGGATAGAGACAGACAGGGAGGGAGGGATAGAGACAGGCAGGGAGGGATAGAGACAGGCAGGCAGGGAGGGATAGAGACAGGCAGGGAGGGATAGAGACAGGCAGGCAGGGAGAGATAGAGGCAGGGAGGGATAGAGACAGGCAGGGAGGGATAGAGACAGGCAGGCAGG